>NW_010526766.1:2526-62625 GCF_000687285.1 Phaethon lepturus
TAAATGTTTAAAAAGAAGAAATCTGAAGGCTATCTTTCCTTTGCCAAAGCTGTCTACGCTGCTTTCAACTACACCTTATCAGCATTGTAAAAAGAACCAAGAAGAGAATGGGTTGTTGCAAGGGGCAAAGGTCTTTACTGTCTCACATTCTGTGAACAGTGTCACCCACTATGACACGATGTGTCATATACTTGCTTTTATTCCCAACATTACAGACTTAAGGAGCAAAGATATTGCATGACCAGACTGATCCCCCTCTTCTCCCTTCCTCCCTCATTTTTTTTAACCAATTCTATACAATATGAAACAAAAAGATTGATGATAAAGTATCTTTCACATTTTAGCATCAATTTGGGGAACGTGCTTATTTAAATTTTCAGATGGCAACGATTCTGTTGTATATTTCAGTGATGAGCGTTTATTGTGAAGTTTTTTTACTCTCATCTTGCAAATACAGCTAGATTACAAAAGTGCTGTCTTTGACATTTTAGGAAAGGAGTACTAATTTATTGTGTTGGTTTCTTTAACAGGTGAGATTTACATATTGTCAAGCAGTAAAAGTATGACACAGCCTCACAGTGGAAAACTCTACAAGATCATTGACCCAAAAAGGTGAGCATCGCATTTCTCACTAAGATCGGTCCTTCCTTCAACAGGTTAAAAAACAAAAGGTGAATGTAGTTCTTTCCATGTGTCTGAATTATGCAACAGTGACATTCACTAAGAAGGGAAATTCTCAATGCAAGGGGCTTCCTAAAAGCAAATGTACCATCAGCAGCGAGTAGTCACTCTCTCATAGAAAGTGAATGGCAGAACAACAGAGGTGTAACCAACACTAACTTCAGGAAATTTTTACTCTCTGACATTATGCTAAATGCTGCCCACTTCCCCACCTAGATTCACATTCTTTGCATGTTTTCATAGAAGTGTAGATGTATTTAGTGTGGAACCATATGGACCAGTGCAAGAATGGTCCTGGTAGTTCTGAAGCTGAATGACTTGTAGGTATCACAGAGGTTACGCAGCATCAGTGGAAGGCAGATGCTGGAATTCTCCCCAGCGCTACTGCTTCCTTACCTGCCACTGTGGTGGGACAGTGCACAATGGGAGCTGGCTCGAAAGGTTAGTAGCGGCTGACAACACCTACCCTGTATACTGAAAAGCTACGACAGAAAATAATTTGACAGTACTAGCTACTGGACAAGCCATCCTGATCATTCCGGTCTCCCTTCCTCAATGTCACTTTTGCCATTAAGTAAGCTCTAAGGGACAAATTCAGTCTTTCCCAAACGTATCTTCTGCTGTATAGGAGATACCTCCAACAGAGAATAATAGAGAGGACTGAATCCTCAGTGGGTGTGAATTGTCACTGCTTACTGGTTTCCTTGCATATCCCTGCATTTACCTGCCTCTCCCTGGGGAGGTTTGGAGCACCAAGGAAGGAAACCACGTGCCTTTGGACTGTGTGCCAAAAATACACTAAATTCTTTAACAGTTCTTAAAGCACTTTTTCCAAAAGGCTTATAAATCCCACTCAGATGATTTATAAGACACAGAATTAATATGATTGGTTTAATTATTTAGACTGATTTACCAGTTGTAAAATGAGGATAAATGAAAATTATCAAACCAGAGTTTCTTGAGATGTGATCTTTGCAGAGCAGCTAGAGCTATGAAAATATTAGGGAATCTGGAAAGACTGCAAAAAGACAGTTCCCAACATGACCCAGGGGCCCCAGCAGCAATAAGAGCAGGTGACTAGCAGATACTCACTTTATCTGGAGAAATACCATTTTCTTCACGATGGATCTTGCTGCTCTGTCAGACCACGTCTGTGGCATGTGAAGGTACCACATCTATCCTGCAAAGGCATGAGAAATTAACACAAAATGAAAGGGCCAACAGAAATTAAGTTTGTCATATTAATTACTTGGACCCCATCATACCCTGCACAAGCAACTGATTATTTGTTCAGCATCTACTTCAGCATGTTTCCCCATTAGCATCAGATACAGTTGGGCTTGCATTTTTAGTTTTGCTGTTGACTGTTTAAGAGAGGAATTTATTTTCTTGTCAGAATGTAAATTCCAAAAACTGTTATTGGGACATCAAATGAATTCAATAATAAATTCAGGAAATTGGATGCACACTGTACTATAAGTTACAGTAGAGCTTCAGAGTTTTATAATTATGCTATCCCAAACCTATAGCAAATAATGTGGAAGCAGATGTTACTGCAGGTTAGTGCAGTCTGTCAGTCAAGGTTATTATGTATGTCTTATTTATGCTTTCTGGTATTAAAAACATTTTTTTAGAACAAAACTTGCCATTCTTACTGGGATTGTTTAGTCTGTTGCTGTATGGTTTTAAGTGAATTTTACACCCTAAATCCACTATTAGTATCTAATTACATGGGGCTGCCTTGTTTGACCTCGGCTTTTTGTTCTTGTTACCTCTTCCAGTAGGGTGGTCTTCAGCTGACATACCTGAAAGGCCAGACCTCCCATTGCTGCACTCACGGTTGGCTGTTTTCATGTATGCAAAAGGGTCAAGACTGTGTTTGGTTACTGGTGAAAGTAACCAGAAAACTATAAAATACTTTTGTAAATTGGCACACAGTTGAAATTAAACAGACTGTGGCAAAGGGAAATAGTTTTTGGTAACACTTTTTAGAAACATGGGATAATTTTCATTCAGGCAAAGTTTTGAGCTTGTTGTTTTCAGTCTCACACCATTGCAGGCTTTTTAAGTGAAAGATAATGAGTTACTTCCACAAAAAAGCACTGCAGCATTATTTACCATTTCATGCTAATTTCACATCACACATGTAAACAATTTAAAAATTCCATGGCTTGGGCAAATTTTCATGTAAAGCTCTATTAACAAAATATTGTTATTCACATGCTAATATTTCTTTGCATGCTAAGATTTTGTTGCTCCTTTTAAAGTCTTCCTCGTGGCATGCACCATACAAATACATCAAATATAGGTGTAAAGCCTAGCACAGTAAGCTTTCTAGAACACAAAATAAAGATGCTACAGGTGGGCTATGAGCATCAGGTCATCAAAGTATTGATTTGTCACTGTCTTAGAAATTCATTACTTACTAACAAAACCCTGTGAGAGGTGGTCCCTGGCGGACTCGTCAATTTGCAGAGAGAGCCTTCCATGCATGGGGCAGTGTAAAAAAACCAAAATTATCATTCCTTGTGGTAGCCCTTTGCTGAAAATTAATAACTTCATGCAAAACCCAATCTTCTGCTAGTGGTCATTCATAAGCTGCTGCAAGCTTATGAAATTGTTCTTTCATTCTAAATAATAAATGTTACATGAAGATGCGGGATTTGATTTCTTTTGATCTTTGTAGAAAACTACTGCATAATTAAAATTGTTCTCAAACATAATAGTGACCCTGATTTCCTCGTCTCAAATATAGCTTGAGAAAGAAACCTACTACTTGGATATTGCTAGCAGCAGAAAGAAATTCAAACGAAGTGGGCAGGTTAAAACAGTAGAAGATCAGAGGATAAGGGTAATCTAGAGAACCCTTTGCATTAGTCTTTAATACTCAGCAATGTGAAAGTCCTATCCTAAAACAATCCTTCACATTTAATAAAAATGAGGTGTTAAACTGAGGTGATATATGACAAATTGTTAAATATGATCAACACAGAGGTTCTGAATCCCTCCATCATCGAGGCAGTTTGAAACATAGAATTCAAGGTACCACAGGAAACTTTTGTTCAGTTCCTCCAAATACTTCATGTCAGTAACTAAATAGCTTGCCATCAAAAGCACAGAATTAGATAATCCTTGTCTTTGTAACAAGGTTATTATAATGATACATTAGTTCTTGGGAGCTTTTAGACAATGAAGTGATAAATCAGAAACACAGACATTTAAAATGAATGTAAAAACCAAGTATGTGAGGTGCTGCAAAATAGACATGTACTACCTATTACCAAATGAAGAGTATAGGTAATAGCATCTTTAGCTTTGCAATTGGAAAAGATGTGGGAAACCCTAAGAATTACAAACAGATAAAACCAGCACTAGGTAAATTAGTTAAATTAGCAGACAAAAGAAGAATTTCTTAACTTAAAACTGTGTCTCTGAAAAATATATCCATTCTTTGAGGATTATAAAAAAAACGTTATCATAAAGAAACTACTTCCAGGGTTAGGAACTAATGAGAAGATATAGGGAGAAAGATTCTACTTCTCAACTAAAGGGTAGGGCTAGTCATATGTCCTGAAGATCAGTGCAAATACTAGCATTTTTTAAGTTGTCTTTGTGACTTTTTATTTTCTATTTTTGTACTTTCTGTTTTATAATTTGTCTTGCTTTCTGTTTCTACAAATACATACTAATATCAATCACAAAAACATTGATGAATGCATAGGAAAAATAGCTAGGTAAACAGTGATATAGAAAATGCGTATAGGTCCAAATATTCCAGTTAGTCAATAACAGAGAAAAGAGGAGACAAACCCATTAAAAAACATAATAATTTTCTAGCATGATGCGAGGAGAAAATCAGCTGTGGACAGTATTAAAAATGCATATTTAAATAAGAAAGATCTGTTGATTGGTTCATATCCGCTGTAACTTAAACATTATTACCAGCTGTTCTTTGAAAACCATAGACAGGGACAGACCAAGAAGTAAGAAAATAAACTTTGGAAGGTGGCAGAACAGCCATAATGTGGCTTTATAAGTCTTCTTTTAGAGTACTTATATTATGATCACTTTTATTTCTAAGCAAATTATAGATAAAACGAAAGCCATTCAGAGAAGAGTACTCAAACTGACAGACAATGTAAAAGATTTACATTGAAAAGATGAGACTAAACCCAGAAAAGTTTACAGGACAGCCATGCAGCGCTGTGTCCCCTGAGAAGTTTTAAGTGTTTGCCACTGTCGATACGGTGATTCCAAAGCGGATGAGTAACTCTTTTGACCAGGATGGCTCACTGGAGCCAGCAGGTGATTTTTACGGAAGAGGGCAGAGTTACTTAACTTAAGTTACACTTACTTAAGTAAGTGTCCTTGCACACGTAAGAAGTTTTCCTCTTCCTCTCCTTATAACACCTTATAGATCTGGATTTCAATATGTTTTGTATCAACAGCCAGAATAGCTGCTTTCCGTTGGATTGAAACTTGAACTCGATTCAAACCATCTCACTCCTCTTTCATGCCCCTCCAGAGTATGTAATTCCACTTATCATCCTTTCCATCATCACCTTCTGGGATTTCCGTTATCGGAGAGTATTTCCAAACAGTCTGATTTCAAACATTAAGGAACAATATCTAGGTCATACCTCATTTTGACATTGTTCGGGCTCTTTACAAAAACATCAGTGATTTTATTTTTTGGTATGAGTCAAGAGTGTTTGATGGTATGATAGAAGAATAGCATTTATGAAAGCATAGCCCTCTTGAAGACTTTAATTACTATGGAAATGGAAACTTGGAAACACAAGGTATTAGACTAATCTGCATCAAGATACTCAGTTCTGATGGGTTATAGATATACTCTGAAGCTACTACTGGAAACTCTCTGTAGAATGAGCCAATTTCGTTGGTGAATGCTCTCACCAACCCAGGTGGGCCATATGATTTCTTTCTGTTCAGAAAGTTACTATCCCTTAAGTCATTTGAGGGAATGGAAAGCCAGAATTAATGTCTAATTATGTTTAGTTTAGCCGGAGCATGCAAAATTCTTATCTCATTTACCTACCCACATGCAGTTACTATTCCCATAAGAGACACTAAAGAGAAATTAGAGCTTTTTGTGAATACCAGTCTAGAGAGTTTCACTTTACAGAAGTACTTCACAAAAACTCCTTTGTAACCACGATGGAAAAACCTAAGGATTTTTTTCAATCACATCACAGCTCACTGACTGTAAAAGTTTTTGTTTTGGTTTGGGATTTTTTTCCCCTTTTTTTAGTCTTTCTAGGATTGGCTATTAAGGAGTTCTCACTTTTTATCGCTTTATAAGGAAAAAACAGCTCAGTTTATCTTTTGCTTATTTTCTGGAGCCTGCAGGAAGCCTCTGCCATCCTAAAGAAAGTCATACATAATAGAGCAGCTTTAGCCCAGTAAGCCAGTCTTTCCCAATTCATCAGTCAAAGTGTTATGCAAGTGGCCCCCTAAATTGATAAATTCCCACAGTGCCTGTTGACCCAGCTGCCAAGTGCTCATGCAGCAGGTGTTGTTTTCATGACCACCCTGACAGTAATACAAACTGTTTAGCAGTTGCATTGACCTCTTAGCTATTAACATTGATACAGGCTTCACTAGGGACTAGTTTTCAAACATGACAGAATTTCTTAAGACTAGAGGTCATGAACAAGTATACCATATAAGAATAAATTTGATATGCTGCTGAGTTTAAATCTTAAAAGCCGTGAGTTTTTTCCACATTATTCCCATGTAGTAAATCTGGAGACAAGTAACGAGCTTTTGGCATCTCTCCCAGGACTAAAGGTATACTTTTTAATTTTAGAAGCTGTACCTGAAGAGATGCTATATTTATTCTATGACAAGTAGTAAATTTAGTCTATGACAAGTAGTGAAACAAAATTATTTTTTCTTGACATTTTCCTTTATAAAGGGAAAAAACCAAACAACTAATGCACAAATTTTGGGGATATACTTAAGCATCATTCTAATACCTAATACCTTGTGTGCCGTTAATTGAAGCATAATATTCTTTCCATATATTTTGTACCACAGTCATGAATTTCTACGTGATTTCTACAGCCATGTCTCCTGTTCTAATTTGAACATCCAGGAATTTTGTCTGGGTTTTTTCTCACTTCAGTGGGAAACTACATCTCAGATTTCTGAGATTGTGTCAAAGACACGGTGGAGGAATTGTTTTCTGTTCAGCACCACTGTATTACTGCTGAATTTGACCCTCCATTTGCATAGATTTATGTATGTCTGAGTTACAGGCATAGTTGCATACAGCAACAAAATAATTCTGTGCATTTAGTGGAACCGTGAAGAGGTGCACTAAAGAAAGCATGAAATCCTAACCAGTTCCAGGATGAGTTTTAATCTATTAAAGCATGTTAGACTTTTACATGCTGCTAAACTAACAGTAGCTACAGTAATGCAGCAAAAATTATTTTACACATCGTACAGTCAAGAATTCCCAGCTCACTGCACATGTCAGCGAAGGGACCGAGCGAGGGCCCCAGCCCATGGTACTTTTCCTCCATGTTCCATACATTTAGAGTTGTTACACAGTTTCATGAAGGCGTGTTTTAACAAGCAAGATATACTGTACTGTACTGTATATATGAACAGCTCTTTAAGATAACTAGAACTGTACAGACCGTATAAATAGTCATTATCAGCTACATTTTTGGCTGACTTTCTGCGGCGCAAATAGTGCTTACTGTAAGAGTAATCAAGCCGTACCCTTTAGAGTTTTATAGATTGAGGGAGACAAGGAAAAAAATTCTCTCCGGCCCACAGTGTGGCTCCATCTATTCCCCTCCATTTTCCACGTCAAGAGACACAGCGAAGCACTAGTTATATAAACAAAATCATAGGCTTGTCTAAGTGCTGGAAAGATCAAGTCCCGACAGTCAGTTTCAAGACTTATGTTATCTTCGTGAGATTCGGTTCAGCTTATGCTGAGCCTGAAAATTTCCACCCCCTTAAAGCCTGAAGAATGCAAAGTGTAAGTATTGTGGGGCAGAGACTGTTTCTTGGTATGTGTTGGTACCACAACAGCGTTCAAATCCTGAGAAAGAAGTTGTGCCTTTTCCCATAGTACAGCTAAAGAAAACCAGTAATTCTTCTCACACACAAGAAGGATTCTACTGCAGCTGCATTTGTATTCCTCTTCTCCTAAGGCACTCTGCCAACCAGAATTTTTTCCATCTTTGTTTCTACTCCACCCCACCATTAATAAATATTATCCAAGGCTGATGAGTGCAAGTTATTGATTGATGGTAGAATAAAAGGCAAGGTTATATTCACAAGTACCAAGAGAACTAGAAAATTTTAAATCATAAAAGTGACCAGCCACACATGGCTGGATAGAAAAAAGTATGATTTCTGCCTCCCTAATTGGCTACAAATCAAAAGAGAACCATATATTCCATCACTATCATAGAGAAATACTTCAAATCTATTAATAAAATAAATCATTATCTTCACAAGTAAAATATCTCTGTGACTTATAAGGTCATTCTTTGCTAAAGATATGCCACTGGAGCTCTCTTCCAAGAGATGCTCCAGCAGCCTGAAGTTATGTTTCCTGTTGGAAACATAGTACTGTACTTGTGTTTGAGCAAGAAAAGGAGAAGACTCCCATTTAAAGTAACTTGAAAGAAATGTGCTTTAACAGAGACAGATGAAGAAAGAATGTTGTCTCCTATGCAGTTGGCTATAAAGAAATCACCTCAAACTTAGATTTTTTTTTTTTTTCCAGAGGTAGGAATTAGAAGACAGATCTTTTTGCTTTAAATCTGAACAAGCCTCCACTGAAAATCGTATCAATTTGTAGAACTCTTCCCGAAACAGCACTGCCTGTGAATCTCACATATAATTTTTAGGAACTTAACCAGATCATATGTAATGCACTCATTACTACAGAACTGGAATTCCTTACAGGTCAAAAAAATAACACATTGTATTTAAAAGACAGCCATGGAAATATGTAAACACCAAAACTGAAAGGGTTTCTAATATGCTGCACGAAAGGTGTCAAAATATGTTTCAAAGCCCTTAAATAATACAGGACCATAAGTTTGATTCTCAGAACCACTTTTGAAATCAGAACTTGGTGCTACACTAAAGATGCATCTACACATTCTTTCTGTCCTTAACATCTTTGGGGAACCAGGTCTTCTGTATGGCTGTTTAAATAATCATGGTAGCAATTAAGACTGAGCAGACCAAGTGCTACGGTGAAACAATCCAGTAAGCCTGTACTCTATTACTCTGTTTCGAAGAAAAATGCAAGTAACCCTGTAATGCACCGTTAACAAGCTGCATGCCAAAATCGGGGCGGGGGACGTGCGGGTGGGTAAGCCCAGTCAGCTAGTGAGGGACTTCTATGACATTAGGTATGAGTGCTTATTTTTCTTAAAAATTATTTTTACCCTATCTAATATTACTTTGAATGGCCCCATTGTGCATAGAAATATCTTTTTAAAATCCTACTAGAGCACGGGCTTCATTGACATCTTAGAAGCCATGAGTTCAACTGGTTAATTTTATTTTCTTTAGCTAAATTTTTTCCCTCAATATTTCTCTGGTGTTGAAATGGGAGATAAACAAGAATGCCCAATTTTCCTCCTCTTTTTTCCTGCCACTGTTTTCCACACCTCCCTCACACGCCTTCTTTCTCAGACTCCAAATACTATCCTTTTCTCCACACAGGAGTTATCAATCTAGGATTTTAATATTTGACAGGATAATCAGTGCACAAGCTGCTCTTCCAGCTATCTGCATATAATTGAGGGTTTAATACTGATGTCAGTATAATCAACAATGTTATTTTCTATTCTATTCTATCTCATACAGTTTTGGTTTGGTTTGCTTGGATTCTAGCTGGACACTTAGACAAGGTTTCTCTGAGCTCTCCACAAAACTATTAGAAACTTTGTCCTGCAAATTTCAAGCTTAGGAATGTATGGCAGTAGTTCAAATTGTTTCCTTGAGAATGAATAATTTTGTATTTGTCACTAATTAACTTAATTTGCCATTACGGTCCCATTCAATTACTTGTTTAGATCTCTTGGGAGATCCTGACATTATTTTCTAAATTTATTCCTGTGCAATCAAACCTACAGCAGCGACAAAACATGGTATCTCTATTGGGAACCTGTAGCCTTGTGATGATCCTATCAGTCTCTTGCTGCGGAACTCAGCCAACAAATAAAATAAGTGGTCAGTATAATGACATACAACTAAATTTGAAAAAACACAATAAACATCTGAAAAAGCACTGGAAGATGTACGAACAGTTAAGGCACACAAGCCAAAACACTTAAGTGTTTTACACGTGACACTACAGAAGGAACACTACAGTTCCTTCTTTGTTAAGGAAGATAATGCTGTGCTTTTGTCAATAAAAAAGGCTACTGGACTTCCAAAGTATTTTGTAGAGACTGACAGAAAAAAATTCATTATATAAGGCTTGACACCAAGAAACCCATCAAAAAAACAGTATCAGAAATATTTTAAGTCAGCTGAACTAGAATTTCCTTCATGCATACATTCCACAGAATCACCCACAGAATGGCTGAGGTGGGAAGGGACCTCTGGAGGGCACCTGGTCCAACCCCCCCGCTCAAGCAGAGTCACCTACAGCCAGTTGCCCACGACTGTGGCAAAAAAGCTTCTGAATTTCTCCAAGGATGGAGACTCCACGCCTCTCTGGGCAACCTGTGCCAGGGCTTGGTCACCTTCAAAGTGAAAAAGCCTTTCCTGATGTTCAGGTGCTTAAATAAGAATCCAGAATGCATAATCCAAACATGATTTCAAGAAAATACGGAAACAAAATATCTGCAATGTCAAACCAAATTCCTAGACAGAGGTAATACTGTCGCAAAATTATTATGCATGTCATAATGTGTGACACAAAACTTGCTGTTCAGATTACTCTTCCCAGCATACAATTGGAAAGATAAATCAGCTAGAAAAGCAAAAAGACACCATCAGATTCTGGTCTGAATTATACGACTATTTGCACGCTCCGAAGAAAAGCCACACATTCAGTAGAATATAGGACATCTAATAATGATATTATCTAGAGATATATGCTGCCTGCAATAAGCTCTTCAGCAAGCTGGTTTTGCCAGGTTCAAGCTTCAAGAATTCTCAAGGACTATGATTTAATCTTGTAAAAGATCTCTGAAGGCAGTTATATTGAAAGAATAGCAAATCACACTGTATTTTTCTTTAAGGTAACGTATCATGTCTATGTTTATTGGTGTTTTTGAGAAAAAAAGCAATCCCCTTAGAACATAGATTTCTCCCACTGCTAATACCATAAAAGCGAATCAGGCCTTTAATAAAAACCCCAAGTTTTTTTCTTCTTTTCTTCCAACTTTTAATTATCTGCTTGGTTTGGATATTTTTATTCAGGCCTTTAGTCCCTGAAGAATGCAAAAGAACGGCTCAGTCTGCACAGATACTGACATCTGAATGCTCAAGGCATTGTCGGAATGGGCACTGCACTCCCACAGGAAAATGCTGCTGTAATCAAGGCTGGGAAGGAGAGTTCTGCAGAACTGGTTTGTATATAGATTCAGAGCAACAAGTGAAAAAAGCAGTGACATGTCATAATTTGCTTTTAATGATTCGCTGAGAGAAATTTTCAATATATGTCATTGACCATCAGTTCTGAGACAACATTAAAGGAACACTGATCTCATGAGTTGTAGGAGAACAGTGAGTCTTTAGATGAGTGCAACAGTTAAAAAATCTAATGCAATGTGAACCATTACAGAATGCAATTAATAGCATAAATATGACAGACAACCGTATTATTTTTTCACCAAGATTGTAAAAGGAGAGGAAATGCAATCAACACATGTTCTATATTTGGACATTCACCTTCCACCTGCAGGATTATCACTGTCAGTGTCAAACAGGAGTACCTTGTCAGGAGAGATGATAAATCAGACCCTATTGCATATTTTGCACTTCGCTAATTCAATGCAAATACTTTAGTTTTGGTACATTCTTACTTTCAATCCTACAAAATAAAATGGCTTCAGTTTGTTAAAAAGAATTCTGTGTACAACTAATCACAAAGCAGGTAATAATCAGAAAGTTATTGGAATCCATTATTAATCACGGTGCTTTTATTAAGTCCTATCTTGTTGCCATAGCATATCTTTTAAAAGTCACTTGAAAAAGTGACTGTGATCAAACTAGATGTTGGGTGTGCTACCAAAGGGGTGAGATGAAGGAACCTGGAGTGCCACAGCTGTGCTATCACTGTCTCACAGAGGCTGTGGTTATGTCTGGGCTGTGTAACTCTGGCCTATGCAGCTCCTCCGGAGCAAGCCTGGGAACCAGGAGGTGTTATTCAGTGCATCAGCAGAGTCTTCTGACTGCACGTGTTTGCTCAGCGAGTTTGAACAGATGCCTATACAAAGAGATAAGGTTAACATAATGGCAGTAGAACTCAAAAGAGGAAAAGAATCACAGGGTAAGATAAAGCAAGGATCACACGATGGACCAGGGAAAATTCAGGTTGGAGGGGCACTCAGGAGGGTGCTGCTGAAGCAGGGTCAGCTACGAGGTCCTTATAGCCCAGAGTGTAAATTTCAGCAACCTCCAGGTTTTTAGTGATGAGCAGGAGTGACTTCGTTTGCAATCAAATGAAATGAAATTAATGAAATCACTAATGATATATATTACTGGCAAAATTCGTGAGCTGACCATCATACAGCTGTGCAACAAAAGCAGGTTGGAGAAACGGATGAGGTAACCTGGCCAAATAGCCCAACTTCAGTTGCCCTCACTTGTGAGTCAGAGATTTCCTGCATTCAGAGGATGAGGCCCATTCTACAGTCCTTGTCCAAATGGAACTTAAAGTAAAAAACGTCTCCAGTGTGAATACAAATAGGTCTTGAATAATCTGTTTTGTTTAAAAAAATACAGCTCTAGGATAGATAATTTGATAGGTGCAATGTACAATAAAGCTACAGAAAATACATAGCTTAACAGAGATGCAACCTTAACAGAGATGTTCCAGGTGGGACCTCAAGCTACTATTATAATTTAAATAAGAAAAATTACCTTACGAGGCATCAGTTTCTTCCTACTGTACTTAAGAAACTCATTAATAAAATCAAGAAGCCCTTTTTTAATATATAGTGTATTATAAATCTCTGTAAATCAGTATTGTAGCTTTATTGTAATAAATGTCTGCAAAAAGAAGGATACATTATTTTTATCACAGTGCTGTGACTCCGTCCCAGAAAAAAAACTTCCACAACTGAAGTTATTGACTGTTAGTTTTGCTAACACTGGCTACAATTTAAAATAGCATTTATATTTGAAAAACTTAAGCAAGCTGATTAACCTAGAACTCTACAGGTAAATTGTCAGGCGTCTGCTAAAGAGAGAGGGAAAAACTTTGAAACTTAACAAAGTGATAAGAGCTGCCCAAAAAATACTCTGGTTCTTTTTTTTCTAAAGGGAATTAAATTTTGTTCCAAGCATAAGTGATTCAAGAGCCAAAGAGTGCATCTCTTGTCAACTGTAGTCTGCTCTGCTAAGGAAAGCTTGTAGTGCAGAATGTAGAAAGGAATTTACCGGAGATTCAGTACTTACTAGCTTGGAGACGGCTGGGTGCTAAAATGTCTCACCAACTTCAGGACTTTTTTGGGTTGCCAGCATAAGAAATGGGATGAGGTAGACCACCATTGTTTAAAGATCTAGATGTGCTGTATGTCTTGTTTTCCCCTAAGACATTTGGAGCCTAAAGTCTTTTGAGATGGGTCTTCTATGCACTCCAAAATCAAGCATGAATATAGGAATTGGACATTTTAAGAAATCTGCTATTTGAGTTTCACGGTCTGTCCTGGGTGACATCCTCTCAGACATACAAAATTACTCCCTCCCCCTAATATTCTAGAGCTTTAAAAATATAGTTTCAAAACTTCTAGTATTTCATCCTTTCTATTTTAATTTATCATCTTCTGTTTTATCATTATAAGTTTAGAAAAGCTCTTAATGAATGCGTACTGTATCTTTTCGGTTTGTGATGTTCTAAACAAATTAGAAAATCACTGTTTTTTTACCCACAGCAAAATGTGACCCAGCCTGTCGACATGGAGGTGTCTGTGTAAGGCCTAATAAATGCCTGTGTAAAAAAGGCTATCTCGGCCCCCAGTGTGAACAAGTGGATAGAAACATCCGAAGAGTGACAAGGGCAGGTATTCTTGATCAGATCCTAGACATGACATCCTATTTGCTGGATCTAACCAGCTATATTGTATAGTTTCTGGGACTATTTGGAAACTACACTTTCAACGGGCATTTGTTTTGAATCCTGTCATTTTTAAAAGACTGTTATCCTGCAACAAATACCGGTGATTTGATCTACTTTATTAATTTAATTATAATATCCACAAATGTGCAGATAAATTCTCTGTATGTGTGTAAATATTTCCGTACGCCTCCACAGACGTACCGATATCCAATACGTGCACACATACATACGCACGCACTATCACAAATATGGTTTTACAGCTGGTGGAATTTTTTTTTATATTTATTTCTTCATGAGAAATAGTTTACAAAGTAATTCCACTGTAAACCACATTTTTGTCAAAGGACTTTTGTGATGTCTTAATGGATTCTTTGGCATCCCAGAAATCTCGTGTCTGTACCTATCTGATTATAGCAATAAGAGAGCAGTTTCCAAACATGGCTGTATAAACTGCTGGACTTAATAAAATCCAGTTGTAACAGTTTCTAAGGTGAACTGAACTACATCATGAGACGATATTTCAGAACTCCTTAATGCATTCCTATCTAGGCAATTCATTGTAAGACTGTAACCTTCACCTTCATCAATGTAACTCTATTACAGAATGTTACGCATTTCTTTATCTAGCATAGATGCAAAAATCTGGTTATCGCAGCTTAATATCAAGATTGTTTCAAGTGTTTAATAATTAAATTATATTCGCATATTTCAAAACCAGTCATCCTAGAAGGTCTGCTTTTTATCATATATTTTATTTAACGATGGGCACTGGGTTCATGTTACATATTTATATTATTTTATTTTATTTTTATAATATAGACATCACCTAGATGAGACAGCTTTACCATGTCCTGTAAAATACTAAAGTTACATTTTTCACCAACTTAATTGGAAAGACGGGGAAAGAGAGAGCAAACACACTCTTTAATGTGTTGTGGATCTAATCTAGAAATGTATCCTTGTGTCAACTTGTACTCATTTACGACGGATGAAAAAAACAACCGCCAACCTATCATAATAAAATTCCAGCATATGTTAAAAGTGTTCATAAAGTGATTTTCACTGTAACAGGACGGGCCAGATTATACACAAGTAGACTGCTGCTGATTTGACACTGAATGGAACGTCCCTGGAGGAGAGCTCACATGAGCATGTGTTGGCTGTGTAAGATGTCACTTGTACAAAACGTATAACAATTCTCAACAAATGCGGTTCTAAATGTAAATGTTCCTTGAAGAGCTAACATAAAATTGCGTCTTTGTAAATGTATCAATAAATACGGTGTACATGCTATAGTCAGATTTTCTAAAGTATTAATACTCTAATTACAGGTATCTTCAGAACTGATGCCCTCTTATCTCTAGCTCTAGGGCATTATTGGCAGTTTCTTTGCTCACTACTTACCGACTATCAGATTTCCTTTGCACTACCTGGCTTTTATAAAATCTTGCCTATAGAAAGAAAGCAGAGTAGCCACAATGTGCACGTCCTATGCTTCTTATAAGCAGCTGCTCATGCGTCAACGATTCACAACACTTTAGGCAATAAGATCTAAAAGGCTTTAGCCATATTACTCTCCAGTGGCAAAATTACCTCTCCAGGGTAATGACATTTTCCTTTATAGAAAGTTTTTGGTCTTCATTTAGTAAGTATTAAATCTGAAAGTACAGCATGACTGATACTTGCATTTCTCTGTCTTACGCATTCCAGCTCAGAGGAACAGAAAATTACATTTGCCTTCCATATACGTTTGCCTGGGTTTTGAGTGACCTCATGCCAAATGGAAATTGGTTGAGAAATCTTGGTTAAGTGCTCAGCAAACAATGGTCTGCATTAAAAAGTGCATGCATAATTTTGCACAATGTAGATTCAACTGACAGTCCATTGAAAGACGTCTCGGGATTAAATGAGCATGAAGACCAAATTGCCCTCTCACCCCAGAAAAGGGTGGTCCCTTATAGTCACACGAACACTTCATTGGCTAAGCAGTGTGACCAATCTTAAAATGAACCCTGCGGTAGCATCTGTAGGTTAATAGCAGCTCTTTGTCTCCGCTGCTTTCTGCCTTTAGTCTTTTCCCTGAATTCCATCACAAAAAGTTTTACAATTAAAAAATGTCCTGACAACCATTTTCGTAAATTGACCTTAGCATCTAATCTTTCCTTATTCAACGTGGGTGACAAAAATGTGAACTTCTCATGAATGAGCCAGCTGTCTAAATCTGTCAAATAGTGCAGTTTTATTACACTCTTCATAATCAGCAAAGCAAGAAAGTCGCTTAAGTATTTTAGCAGCATTTAAATATCTGACAGAGATAATGTCTTTAACACTTTCTTTAATGAAATATATTAAAAAATAAACCCAACTTTAACTCCGCTGTGATGCATTATTTTCAACAGCTAGTTGGGGAGATGTGATAGTTCTTTTCTCACTGCTTAGTTCCTGGAGAATTAAAAAATACCCCGGATGGTACCTAAACTGAAGATCCCCAGTAATATATACACCATAGTTATGTAAAGAAGGGATAGCAATGATCTTAAGAGTTTTGACCTTAATAATAAAAACAATTTAGTTTACTTGTGAAATGAGAAAATAAAACTCCAGTAAAAGTTAAGAGTTAAATCCAGGCCTCATTCAAATCAGTGGCGAAAAGCTCACGTCAGCTGTGCTGCACTCAGAAAATCACTTTCAAAATTTAAGCAAGATGCTTCAGTTTATTTTATTAAAAAACAAGTTCTGTTTGAGTCGTTCCACCTAAACATGAAAACTAAGAAGTAATCTAAGTGAAGATTAGAGGGAGAGGGGAGGTAGTTTGTGGAAAGTGTTTTGCTTCATTTTAAAATCATCTTTTATATCATGTGAAAGCAAGCATCTGCATTAAGCCCACATGGGCACATAGGAAGTCCCAGTGGAAAAGAAGTATTCTCAAAAAAAAGGCACAAAAAATCCTAGCTGCTTATTTATCAAAAGAAATTATACTATTAAAAAGAGTGAGTAAACCCCAGGCCTAGCCACCCAAGATGCTAATATAAAAAGGGCAACTGCAGTAATTGCCCTGAGAATTGGCATACAAAAAAAAAAAAAAAAAAGGGTCTGTAGAAAGCCCGTTGCCAGTTAGGTCATTCTGCAGCCATTCTCACACAGCCTCCGAGAGTGTCCCAGAATAAAACTGAGCTTATAAATGAAACTAGATAAATGAGGCAATTAGATAAGGGCCTCCAGAAGGGATTTTATGTATGTGTTCAAGTTGTCTCTCTCTCTCCCCCCCCTAATCTTTTATTCCATTCATTTCTTCCTTTATTCAGAGATACTGCCTCTCTGTTCCCAACACATTGTACATTTCAAGCATTCTTTGAGGCTTTCTACTGTTAGAAGAGAACAAACATACCTGTTGCAAGAAACGTAACTCTATTCCTGATGTCTGCTAGTTTTCAACCCTTGTTTTATTATTTTGGGACAGAAAACTTTCATCTTTCTCTTTTTAAATGCCGCTGATCAGAAAGAAGGCATAGTATTGAAATATAAGGAGAAACATCTTTACTCGATAGATAAGTAAGGAGACAAGAAGACATTATGTAAAATTAGCTCCAAATTGTTTCACTCCATTTCAGAAAAACAGTAAACTCATTTTCCTAATGTGTCCAATAAGAAATAGTAACTCAAGCCCTCCCCCTCAAGGAAATAAATTTCTTCCAGTAACAGTCAGGGACACAGATGCAAACCCTTTGTACCTTTAAATCCTCACAGGTTATTCTACAAACAAAGTGTAAGTTAGGTATAAATGAGAGTACAAATCCTCTATTGGCAACACGACACCTCTGTTTATCTCCTCCTTTCATTCACTTCTCCAGTTTTGGCTTTGGAACTCCTTGCTTTCTAGAACCACAGCAAACGTCAATACTCCCTGGCTGCTGCAGGTGATGCTGATTATTTTGAAACTGCCTAACAGGCATGCGCATCAAAGAGGCTTCCCAGCAGGCTGAGGTTTTTACCTTTGGATCCTTCCACAGCACTTTGTTAGTTTACAGTGAGGTCTAATACTGTATCTTAGGGGGGCGTTTACAGTTCAGGAGTACCGGCCTCAAGCAGCTCAGCCTCCGGCAGCGCAGCTCAGCCACAGACAGACTGGAGCTGCAGGAAGGGAGAAAGTGCTTGGTCACTGTACAGTCAATATGCTTATCAGAAAGTTATTGATTTTAATCCTATAATCAGATGCCGCAAGTAAAAAGCTGAACGATATTCCTGGGATGATGAAATGTCGCTTTTCAGTATACATTTTCTCTAATTTGGGGTTAGAAACGAGGACCTTTTCTTGTACAATTATGCAAAATTGAGCTTCTGAAAACACTTATGAACAATTAATTTTTCACAGGTGTAAAGTCCCATTAAGGTGAAAAGAAATATTTGTACATGTAATTCTTCTTGCATCCATGAAACGGGCATTTATAAGATTGGTACTACATGGAAAAAACAACTCCGAGGACATCCTGCTCTGCTTATTTCTCCTTAATTATGCAAATCTTTTAAAAGACATTAATGCAGTTTAATTTACTATCCTTTAGTTTAACTGTGTATCAGGTTAATTAGGAATGATACAATTTTGATCTTCTGTCCAACTTAAAAGGTGATCTTTGTCTCAGAAAGGAGTCATGAAGTAAATAAAACCTCATTTTTCCCATTTTGCAATATTAAAAATTGTCCAATATTTTACTTTTGTCACTTAAAAAAAAAATTAACTAAGAATCTCACCAAAAAGGCAACCAATCCTTTAAATATATTCTAATCCAAATTTGAAGAAAATATGTACTGAATAATCTGGGTGCTGGCTACAAAAAAATGGTAAATATTTCCAGAAGTAGTTTCAGGGTAAAATGTAGAAACATTGCAAAAAGTTAAGACTGTTTTGCTAAAATGTTCATTGTTTTCAATAACAGAGTAATTTGGTGAAATAAGACGTGTATTTTTTAGGATATAGGTGTGAAACAGCAGAAGCCACCTGAAAGCTTAGTACAGGATTACTTTAATCTTTGAGGGCCTGACTCGAAGTCCATTGATGTCAGCTGAAAATCTCCTATTGACTTCATTAGTTATAGGATTAAGTCTTTAAAAGATATCCACTTAGCTGGCAGAAGATCTTAACTGCAGACATCAGTGCACGCATGACCTCTCTGTGTCTGCATCTGCAGTCATTAGACACACCGAGGTTTTACGGAATAAGTCGGCAGATTCAGCCCTGCATAAAGCTGTACAGAGCGTATCCTACTTAAAGATGTACAGAGCATATTCAGTCCTCTTGGGGTTCCTCATCGGTATTGCCAACGGTTACACAAGGGGTCTATTAAATCTGCCAGGCTTCTTGACACTTCTTTTAAAATGTTGAGCAGTTAGCTCACATTTTTTCTCTTTCACAAATATATGCTTATTTCAAATACGTAAGCATGTGCCACTTAGCAGGGAAGAAATTAAAACACCAAGTCAGTGGCCCCATTTTATGAAGTAGCCATAGTAAGACAGGGCCTAAAGTTGCCCCCGCAGATGCTCACAAACATCCACGGCAGAGTTCCCTTCGCTGTTTTGAGTCCAGTATTACAAAGGCTGAATTCAGCAGCTTTAGGCACATTTTCAAACCTTTCTTCCTGTATTTAATAGGAGTGGTGTAATATTTCAATCAAGACTACGGTCCTAATCCAAAAATGTTGTTGTCACCCTTCCTAATAAGACTAGTAAGGCTGAAAGCGATGAGACTCCTCAGTACTGAAATGACAGGCGTAAGCGATGACGGGGTGGGACATGAGCAGGCGTGGACGCGTGCTAGGCAAAGGGATAGCCGCTTGCCTTTGTACTCGCTGATTTCAATTTCGACTCTGCACACAGAATTTATCGTGCTCTAAAATGCACAACATCCAAGCAATCTTACCACAGAATTAATTCTGCATGGATTTCCACTGGGCAGACTGACTAAGCAGACAGTGTTACTCGTGCCTCATCTGGGAAAAGAGAAACATTACTATCTTATAGCACTGTAGAAGCGGTTCAACTGACACATCAACCTTATTCCTTCAGTTCGCTCATGAGTTATTAATAATTACTAACCTGGTCTATAAGTTAGCAAAAGATTATCCTGTAGTCCCATAACCCAAAGAAAACTCCCACAGGTTTCCATAGGAAATTTTTCTTCACATCAATTACACATTCACAATTTTTCTACACATTACATTACAGTTTGATTTGAAAGCCAAGTGACACATGTGCTTACCAGAGCTCTCAGTACTGAAAATACAGCATTCTAGTGATCATTTCATGATGTAGGAATTCACAAAAAAATAATACTCTGTGTTATATACATTTAATGTGTGTCTTTACCTATTGTCTACCATACACACACTGGCTTCAACAATCAAAAACATCAGAAATTATTGCTAAGAATGTGCACAAACAGCAAGCGCATTACTGGAGAACAGTTTTATTTCTAATGATAAAAAACAACTTTCCATCTGTTCTAAGTGATCAGTAGGGTCCCATGTATCATATAGTTAAGTTCGTTTTACAGTCTATCAGATTTTCCTATTTATTTTCATTTTGCTATGAAAACAAAAGTGAAAAAATATTTAAATGAAAAACTGCTTTAATTTCCAGCGAATTTCAGAAAGAAGGCACCAGCGAAAGTATGTGAATATACACAGTGGGTGTGTTCACAATATTCTTGGGTGGGAGGAAGGCAGAGAGAGGTGGCTGTTTTGGAGGGTTTTTTTTTTTAAGGTAGGATGCATTTTGCTGTAGGACAAAAAGGTGGTTTGCATCACAAGGCAGTAACAAACAAATCCCATTTTCTGAATGTTCCTAGGAGGAGCCACTAAAAGCAGAATGTTCTAGGCAGAGTCAAAACTGGTGTGCAGAATGAACTTAATTCATATCAAGATATACTGAGACCAGAAACCATCTGGTACTAAGTCATCGGATGTATCTTGTAGTGATCTCCATTAATACCAGAAGCAGTAACTCTACCCTACGAAATGCTATTAGCCGTCTCCCACAAAATATACTGCAGAATTAAAACTTCAATTCCCTTTTGAGAACAATTAGATTGTAATGGGAGCCGTGCAGAAAAGGAAAAAATGAAATTCTGTCACTTGAGAACATTACTGTTGTGATATTCCTCTGTTCAATTACTTTTATTTTATAGTAGCTGTCAGGTACTGTATGTACATTTGAAATGTGGGAAAATAGCTTAGAAAATATCATTCAAACTATGTTTAAGTATTTTCTATAAGCTGTATTATACTACTAAGCATATACAGGCACCAATCTAGCAGAGCACTGGAGAACACAAGTAATTTTAAGCATATGAGTTCACTGAAGTCATGTGCTTAACGTTATTAATATAATTAAGTGCTTTCTTGGTTTGAGACCTTACAAGTCTTTGCAAGTCTACCTCCGTAGACTACTTATGCTATATGTGTATTTCTCTTTAGGGAGACAGCATGGCTGAAGTTCACAACAAGAGAATTCAGTTAATGTCTGTCACAAATTCTATATAACCTGAAATAATTGCATCTTTGTGCCTCCACTCTCCATCTGAAAATTAGTGAAATCAATCCTTGTAAAGCGCTTTGAGCTCTTCAAATGAAAAGTGCTATAAAAAGTACAAATTATTATTATATTATTGAACACCATGTATGTATACACACTATTATGTAATATATAATATATGTATAATGCATATAAATTCTAACAAATGTATTTGTGTAATATCTGAGAAATGGAACAGTTGTATCTGGACGTGATAAATGCATAGAGTTGGATTTATTGTTAATCTGTGGATTTAATGATTTTTTTTAGACAAAAGGATGTTTAAGTGTATAATTGCTTTTCTTAATTTAATATATTTATGTAAATGCATGCCTGAAGTTCTGGATAGATAGTTATTCTGTGTCCCTTAAGCTAATAAAATATATTAAACTTTATCTTACTATATAAGGTACACCTGCTGCTTTAAATTTTTTTTTAATATTTTTGTTATGACTAAATGCATAATTTAAAAATAATGAAATTTTAATTTTAATCGGCTCTTTGATCTTTGCAGTAAAAGCAAAACACCAGCATTTTATATATTCTTTGAAATGTACACTAGTTTTATTTATATAAATTCTAAGATGCTTTCATAAAATGTGACTGAACACTGCTATTATTTTTGGAATGGGAAGTTTGGAATGGGGTTTCCTCTTTACTTCTGGCTAAATGAGAGTGAAAATTAAGACCTCCTTGTTGAAAAGGTACCTGTTTCATCGCAAGCAATACGTGAATGCACATTTTCAGCTTGGACAAGGGGATTTCATGTACAGGCTTTTCAAGTATAGATCTCTTGGAGAATTAGTTGAGTGACGATGGGAGAAACATTGGGGGTCATTGTTTTGTTTATGTAATATCTACAGAGAAGCATGTCATCAAATCAACAAATGTTAAATTCAGATGTACCATTTCTGGTGATTTAAATAAGCCATGAAAAATGGATGCAGTGTGGAATTCTTTCCATTTCTCCCCACCTTAAGTAACAGGTTCTGTTCCATTGAAATCAACACCTAAGCATATATGTGGGAGCGGGATCAACTCGATCTATCGACTCAATGTATTTTTTGATACAAAAGAACGTTTAATCACGACGCTTAAATGCAAATTACACTTGCAGCTTACATCTGTGAGAGTAAAAACCAGTTTGGACAGGGAGCACGAAAGAGCCAAAGGCTTCTTCACACACTAAGTTTACCTTAGTGGTTTTGAAATAATGTTGAATTAGTCTTACACTTTTAACTTACCTCAAGTGTTTAGCCCGTCCTGCGTTTATCTTTTAGACTTAAGAATGAAGCATTACTGACACTACGATATTGATGCTATCTCTACATTTCAGATTGAAGCCAAAATAATCTTGAAATTTTCATGAAATTGTTTTTCCATTTTTCAGCTAGTTATACCATTAGTGATATGGGCTGGTGGCTAGCCAGAGAACTAGGATCCAAGGAAAATTTGAACTTCACCCAAATTTGAGGATATTTGAAAGCTCTGTTTTACTTCAGCTGTTCAATGAATAAATATAGCAGTTGCAGCAATGTTCTTTTAAATACATATTCTTTAAAATTTTCTTCATTTGAAGAGGGCTCAGAACAAGAAAACAGCTGAAAGATAGCAAATAAAAAAGAATGAAGAAATCAATGAGGATTGGTTTGATTTTTTAGTAGGACCTATATGTTCATGTAGAAAGTAAAAGAATTCTGTGAGGTATAGTACCTAATTAGAATAAATACAGTGCAGCATGTAGTTCTGATGACATCATGAGTCATTGAGTTTGTTCTTGTAATTCATTAAGACATTATGAAAACCCACTGACATATTTATAAGCCTTGGAATTAACAGCTACCTTTCATTTCTTTTACAACACATAAGACATGAATTTTACTTAGAGAATTATATACACTCAGCTGTATACAGCAAGACTGTAATACTGTCTAGAGCTTCTGATGGCATCCTAAACTTGAGCGACCAAATTCTGCTCTGCCTTTAGATGAATCAAAGGACGTACCCTTGGCCTCTTGAACGAGGCTTCTGTGGTTTGACAAAGTCATCACAACTTTCAAAAAGAATTCGTAGCCTAAATGCACAATTCTGGAGCATTTTGTTTTAGTAATATAGTTACTAATAATATCTTTGCTTCAGTATTTAATCACTATTCCCAAAATACATACTTTAAATAAGCTTCTGTCCTTTTATTGCTTTCTCTTTACTTCCACGTAAAGCTCTGTTCATTAAGTCTTTTGTTCTTTATTTGTTTTCTTATAAAGATGCTGCTTCTCCATTCTATTGCACTAAATTTACTACATAGTTACAAGTTTTTAACAAGATTGATTATGGCACAAGTGTTTTTTTCTATTTTATTTTAACAAAAACACTGAGTAAGGGCTCAGCCCCTGGCTTAACTCTAAATTAAAAATGCACCACAAGTAAGTAGGGTAGAATCTTTAAAATGCCAAAGAATCATTTCGGTCTATGTGGTTGCATTTATTTATTTTGGGGGAAGGGTTGGTTTGAGTCATATTTGATGACATGTCTATGGATGACATGCATCTCTGGCAGAATTGGGCAAAGTGGGACATAGCTTTGGTTTTGAAAAACCTCGCTGAACAGTGGCTCTCTTGTTTGCTTGGTTTGGGGTGGTTTCTGGGGTTTTTTTAAGGTTTGGGGTTTTTTTTAGGGTTTTTTGGGGGGGTGGGGTTTTTTGGGGGTTGGAGGGGGGGGTCTTTTAAAGCTAGGACTACTCCTGGACTATTTGTCCGAATTCCAAAATTCCAAAAGTTGAATGAATGTCTCTCATACTGGTTCAACATTCAGTATTTAAAATTTATCATTTATTACTTAGGCTATTGCCAATATCGCGGCCTTCTTCAACTGTTGCTTGTCTTACTTTAGTACAAATCCACTGATATCAGTGTTGTCAGAAAGTCATTCAAGTTATGTTAAGTAGTTGCTTTTCCTTCTCACTCATTTTATATCACTTCAAATACATTACACTCAGAAGTGTTTGTCATATTGTTCCACAACGAAACCAGTGTCATCACCCTAGCAGAGTTTGCTCCAGCCTACACACAGAGTTCTACATGTTTCACCTTTCACTATGTATGTTTTATTACTCAGAGACGGATTGACTGAGGGAGGGAATGTAGGAGTTGTATGCTGGTCCTCCATTAGATCAAGTGGTATGTTCTCTCTTCAATATTAGAAAATTGAAAATCACTGATACATATGCAAGCTACTTCTACTTCAGGGAAGAGGAACATACACGTGAATCAAAGGGCTGCATTTGCTGCAGGAGACTTATAAAGAAGAGATCCAGACTGTACAAACTCTCACGCAGTGGAACCAGTGCTTTCCTGGTCAGATGAATAGAACAGGTGCAGATCTAGCTTTCAGGTCTTGAAACTACACCAGCCCAAATAAATTACAGCTATGGAGTGTGTTTAGCAATTTCAAGCAAACATTAGAAATGCAATGCCCATGGCGCAGATAAAGTGCTTATGAAAAAGGTGGACGCAACATCTGTACTGGCACAGAATGCCTGTTCTAAAGTAATAGCTGCAAAATTCCCCCTATAAAGCATAAGACTGTTAGTACAGCTGCAGCTTGTAATAGCTATTGAATTTCTTGATCGGGGAGGCAGATCCAGAGCAAGGGAAATGGACAAGTGAAACTATAAACTGCTATTTTACACCTATGAATGTAATATCAAATAAATGTGGTCAATCCCATTTCTATTTTTTTAAGAAATTCACCCCTAGAGAGCCTTGTGCTGTATCTTACCTAGCAAGCCATCAGAAGGCACTTATGTCAGCCTAACCCTGGGGTTTCCAAGATGTAAAACTGTACAGTCTACATATACCTGATGCTTATTATATCTGTACCAGAAACCTGCAGCTACGCACACACGCATAATACCTCATGCATCATTTGTGCACTTATTCAAAGCTATTTGGTTCTAGATCAATGCAAACAAAAGGTACACAATAGATTATATTGTTTTTAAGATGGTTATGCGAGAGAAAAATCATAGTGAAGTGACTGAGTTGCACAGAGATTTGCGTACAGGCAGCAGGATGCAACTAGTAAACTCATTGCCATGTTAGCTTTTTAAAATTATTCCAAAGAATACAGCTGTCTGACGTTTTCTGGGTTTTCTTATTTAAATACCTTAGTAGTAAGATGAATCTGTGTCTAAGAGGCCCCCTGTGATTTACTAGAATCATATTTACTTTGCATTTTTAATTACAGATTTTTCTTTATGATAGAACTTCTATGGAATTACCAGTTTTTCAGTATGCAGATAAACTGTCATTTTAATATTTTCTGAATTTATTATTGTCTTGAAAATTCTTCACTTCTTTTATTAGCCTGGAAATAAAATATATCACATAATACTCAGGTAGCAGTGACTGCTGAGACTGCAGATTGACCTGGTATGGAATTCTCCCGAAACTACCCCAGATGGAACACTCTTCGTATCTTCCTTTTAATGTCTATCATACATAGACTGGACTGGGTTTTTTGGTTTAGTTTTGTTTAGGACCACTTTTTCTTCCAAGAAGATAGCAGGTTTCAAACTAAGTGCTGCTGATGTCCAAAGTGTGTCTCAGGCACATAAACCTTCAAGAGGCTCCCAAAGTCCCAAACAACAATCCTGTCTACCCAATTTCCAGTACTACTTAAATTTCCTGGCACCTGAACTCCCTAGGTACCTTTTAATATGACTAGAATTTTTTCTGGCTGGCATACATCCTCAGAAGTACCCGAACAATGTGGAGATAGATATTTATCTCCTTCTAAAAGCAATCCAGGATAAGACATACAACTGCCAAAGCTTGCTTGAGACCTTGGAGAATCCTGAAAAGTTAGTCATATTCAGCACCTCAATTAACTTCATGGGTGGTGGTGCCAGTTTAATGATAAGAACACTGCTACAATTCAGAAAGAGGCGGATCCTACTCTTCTGGTTACTTCCCAAGAAATTGCTTTGACTGCAGTCTTTCTGGTTGAATCCAAGCTACAATGCAGCCAGAAATGATAAAAATCATCGGGTCAAAAGAAGAGAGAGAAGAACAGAGTCAGAATCTTCTGGCCTATAAAGTCAATTTGAAAGTGGAAAGGCCCACTAGATTAGTTCTGCTTAACGACTTTGTTATACACACTCCAGGAAGGAGGACCCAGTGCCTCAGTTCTTCCTCCTTCCAGGTGAGTCAAACTCCCTTTTCTGCCTCTATGCTCTGCGTATCCTACTGCTCTGTTTTCAACAGGCAGCACTGAGAATGCCTCTTCTTCTGCGCTTCTTCACTTACCTCTCACCGTGGCAGAGCATCTCTGAAACCTCTAACAAGCTTTGTAAAAGAATTTCAGGACAAAACCCAAAACATTTGTCTGTAGGGATTAATTCAGGATTTTTTAATTATTACTATTCTACAAATGACAAAAGCCCCAGTTCATATCACAGGCATAGATTTAAAAGGAAGAGAAGGCTAAACAGAAAAAGCAAAACGCTATCACACGAACTGCTAAGAAAACAGCCCCAATATAAAAACTACCTCCTAAGAGCTAGAAGTTATTTCTTTTGTTTTTCAAAATCCACCTGCCAAAAAAGATCACAGAGTAAATCCAGATCTGTTGATGTCCATAGGAGATCTGCCTGTGGTTTCAGTGGTGCCAGCATACCAACCCACAGAGAGATTAAAATCTGATGAAGTTTAACAGAGTCTTTAGGAAGGCAAGTTCAGACGGCAATGGGCTTCAGTGGAGCATGTGGCTATCATTGTGAGTTTCAAGCTTCAGCTCCCTGACAAATGAATACCCCTACAAAAAGCTCAAAACAAAAGATTTGTCAGATTAAGGCACTGAGATATTAAAAAAACACAAGATTAAATTAATCCTTTCATGTACCTTTTGAACAGGTAACAAAAAGTGCTGAAGCGTTTTCTATCTTATAAAAGGAAATGAAAGAGAAGACGTGTCTTTGCTGAACGTTTTGGTGACTACTGAGTTGTACAGAGATTCGCGAGATAGGTTTAAGTCAGCCTGAATATGAGCAGCAGTCTAGTGGTGGCATCCGGAAGTCTAGGGAAGCAAAGAAACATCCCAGGTAAGCCTATGAAGCTCTGCATGACTATTTTTAACTGCGACTGGTCTCCTAAAGTGCTTACTGAGACCTCAATCAGAAACTTATGCTACGTGCTGCAGTCACTGTTGTCTGCATTACAGATACGGCCAAAGACTCATCTTTAGTATCATTACTAATCTAAGTAAAACCTTCCACAGATCAGGAAATGGTCACTCAAATTAACAGGGATAATTAACAATTAATGTTAACCGCTTTATAAAGAGTAACCCCATGCAAATCAGATTCCTTCCTCTGCCTATTTTGAAAGCTACCTGCTCAGAAAAAGGTTTCTATCAATTATCTGTAATGGGATTATTAGCACATTTTCCCCAGTACATTTCTCCTCAGAAATAGATAATGCTGGTTAACTTTCCACAACAACTATAACAGACAAAAGTTTTTAAACAAATGAATATTCACTGGATTGCAAACATTTAGATTAACATAATCAGGGTAGTAATTAGCACTCCTACAAAATGACAGTGCATATGATAATGCTTAAAGTAAAACTGGATTTTGCCTATGTAAAATATTTTTACTGATTTCATAACATAAAATTCTCCTGCATTTTCTGCCTTAACAACTATCCTATATTTTCTACTATTATAAAACAACTGCTACATTCCATTTCACCTGCACAGATAGGTTAGCTATTATTACTTACCTCCTGCTTTTTAATGTGGTCATAAAAGCATGAGGTTTGACCTTCTTTCTTTCGGTTCATGGTGACCAACTATTTCAAATATTATTCTGGCTACAGCACAGTTTTGCGCACATAGCATGTAAACTGCTTAGCACAAAAGAGAAAAGGGATGTGCAGGCTCATTTCCTGCCACTAACAAGTGAAAAGAAATGTAAAGTTTAAACCAAAAAACTGAAGAATTAATTGAACTAGATCAGATGTGGACACTTATGTACACAAGTGTAACTAACTCTTAAAATTTTGCATGTATAAAAATTGGACTTATTTGTAATATAGAAAATCCCTCAGCATCAGCTATATATGCATAAAACATACATTTATTAAAATACATAAAGCAATGCCTCACTTGCATACCGACAGGTTAACATACTAAGTCTAAGAATATATCTGCAGAGGGTAGTCATATCTATCAAAAATTCTTCAAATAAACTTGGATGGAAACATTTGGGAGGTGCTATCCAAATTGAAAAATCACATGACACGCTGCAGAAGATGCTATCTACAATATCCCTTAAGATCAAGTGGCTGTTATATCACAGAAATGAAATGAAAGAACATGTCCCAGGGTTTTTTTGCATCATAAAAAAATTAAGGATCAAACTCATTTTTTCGGTTTGCTTCTATCAAGGAGTGACCATAAGAATTTCCAAGCAATGTGCAGGGGAATATTTTAATAACAGGAATGGGATAAAACTCTGAGAAAAGGAATTAGAACCTGATCTTTAAAATCATTTGCATGGAAAATTGATGTCTGAACAACCTTGAAAGCCTGGCTTTTATTTCCTGATCCTACAAATTGCCCTACTTGCCAGCTTTAGAAGTATAAGCGGTTGGAATGAACACACAGCATCTGCTTACGGATTTAAAAGTTTCACATATATATCAATTTCAGAATCATATCCTGACAATAAAAAGCTTCTTTACACTCATGATTTCCTAATGTGATATAATAATCTCTCCAATATTCAAGATACAAGATGTAACTTTAAAAGTTACACAGCACAAAATGTGTTTACATTTTTTTAGGCATATTGGTCACTTACAGTAATTTTTTCTTGCTCTCTCTTGATTAGTATGCATCCAAATGCCTCAGAAGCCCAAACATGAATGTGGGTAGATAAGCTAAAATCTGGGAATTTCAGGAGTGGTGAAGTGCATGCTTTCACCTCTCCTCCTTTTAAAAGTGTCAAATGCTTCCTGACACGCTTAGGTCCATGGAAATGGAATATATTTTCTCATTATGTTAATTAATGGGTCTGCTTGGGTGGTACAGTTCAGTATAAATTTCCTTTAGTATTCTGTCATACCTAAAAAGGATCTTATTTGTGATGCCTTTAAATTTTTATGACTTCTACTCTGTTTAGTCTGTGTGTAATCCTTCTTTTGAAACCTAATGTCCTAGAAAATCTGCAGGTTTTTCTCAAAACTGGCACACTCTCGAGTTTATAGTCATTTCTTTTTCTTGCCTTCTTAGAACTCCGTCGAGTCCTTAAGGTGTAGTTCACAGCTCAGGGAATTTATGATTACATCGTCAATGTAAACTAAAGCACTGCGATATATTAAAACTGACAAGATGCTGTTCATTAATCTCTGAAATACTGCCAGGTGTGATGTAATGAAGAGAGGCTTCCAACTCGGAGAAGCCTAACACAGGTCCTAGCCCAGCTTGATGGTGGCTTCCTTTACCTCATCTGGGAGAAGGACTGCCTGGGTGGGGACTCTCACTAGCAGCGTAATTTCAGAAAAATGTGGTTTGGGGAAAATGAGACAGGGTAATCCCTTGCCGTGCCAGTGTTTCTCAAACAGCTCAGCTTCTGCTTTCCTTTCATTTCCAGGTTAGAACACTAACTTGGTCATGCTGTCGTGAACCACAACTTCCCAAGGAAATAGTTTGATGGGCTGGAGGTACATTTTTATGTATAAAAAAGAGAAGCATTTTAAGTACTGGAGTCTCAACTAGTGGAGGAAGCAACAGCAGGCTCAGAACACCAGAACAGCAAGTGCTGCGTTTTACACATGCATTATATCTTGAGCACAACAAGGCTTTAATTTGGTTGTGACAGTTTTAGTCTTTTTTTTTTTTTAAATGAATAGTTGTACTGTTTCAACACAAAAAAGGGCAAAATCAGAAAAGACCAAATATAAGGAAAAGCTCAACAATTTCCACATCATTAATTCAAACCTCAAAATAAATCGATAAATATTATTGCCTAATTTTACTTCATTAACAGTATATATGGAATATGTTTCGAATAAAAATAAGACTTCAGAAACTCATCCCTGCCACAGTAACAGAAGAGACTTTGTGAATTAAACTTATATTACTGAGCTGAAAAAGAAACAGACATTTTTCCAAATATGGAAATAAAGTGTGAAAATAAGTTTTTCTACACTCCATGATTTAGCATTTTGTGTCCATGCAACACTGAGGTCCACATCCTAAAACAAGTAATGGCCATTAAATAGCTTTGCTCTCTGCAAATCGTAACCAAGCCAGCTATTGCAAGAGCATAAAACTTGTTGATTTTCAAAGATTACTTTAATTTGATCCATTTTAACCAGCTACAAACAAGAGCTTGCACTTAGTTCCTACACTACATCCACCCTGGGAACAAAAGACAGCTCTTCTTGGAAAGACAGAGTTCAGGTCACCTTTGTAACACTTTCTGAAATTTCTAGGAAAGAACACAGAGCAAGACTAGCCCTTGCATGTTCTTCTGACTCTGGAGAAATTATAAGGAGAAGGTTCCTCTTTTTAACTTCTCTTTCTATTTTTTGTTATTTTTGTTGTTATTATTATTACTATTATTATATAAAAATCTCTCCTGTTTATTCTGGAACAGAGTACTGCTAGCTCCTCCTAAGCTTCTCATCCATGGACAACATGATAAAGACAAGAAAGAATAGTAAAATATAAAAAATAGTCTGGAAGCAGAGAAACTGATGGGAAAAGATTAGGGGTCTGAAAAATGGCACAGAAAAGTGAAATGGAAGGACGGATTATAAAGAAAGAAGGACTGACTGGATAATGAGCCCTGAAAAGGAAGTTAGGGATGTGAACAATAACAGTCTTCCTTATATTTCATTGCTGTGAATTATTTGTGACTATGAAGTATAAAATACTTTTTAATACCTCCTTCTACCCAAGCATCTCACAGACTTTTTTTGCTGATATCACTACCAGACATTGAGTAGTACCAGTAGCAGAACAGCAGTCAAGATCATTGGCAGTGGCAGTTTCCACCTCTGTGTCAAACTACATATTACTCGAAGGCGCTTTGTGGCTAGCAATTGCGAGTCCCTTATCTAGTTTGCACAGAGCTATCCAGGCCCTTAGATAAGCCTGTTTATTCACTCTTATCAGCATCTAGATCTTCGTAAAATCGAAAAAACTCTCAATTATGAGAATGTGTGCCGCCTTCTCTCAACTGTTTCTATCCTACCATGCATGACCCCAGTCATTGAACATTAACTTTAAAAAAGAAATTACAAAAGTAAATAGATATGAATACACTGGAATTAGTCTGCAGAAGAAAATTATACGTAAAATCTTAAATGTCTAATGGATTTACTGTACCTATGCTCAGGACTTTGTACTATTTTTTGCAAATATTCTGGCATTTTACTTGCAGAAGTGATTTACAGAAAAAAAATGAAGCGCATACTGATGAACATTCCCAGAAAGTGAATCATGCATTTAACAAGAAACCAGATTCTCAGAATTGTATTCATTCATTAGATTAGAAATTTCTCTTATTGGCTATGTTACCTATCAGAACTAAGTTCTAATATGATATCAAGTAAGTATTGCACTGATTTGTTGGTTGATTATCTTTAACTATGTATCTCTTATTTAACTACATTAATTGAATTAAATGTATAAAACTATTCAATGATTCATTTCAACCACTAAGCTTGAGAATATCTTAAATTTTGAGAATTACTTTGAACTAATTCACAAATAGGCAATATAGCAAATAAAATATCCTGTAATAAGAATCGTCTCAGCAATGGTCAAGGCAGTGTTGCAACTTCCTGAGTCAACATTACATCCTTGCCCTAAGTTAACATTACATCCATTCTGGACCAATTCCTGCCTTGTAAGATAATTTGGCACAAGAGTTCTTGCTTTTGCTAGAGGTGTACCACTCGTGCAGTTAGCCCACAATACTTTATACAGAGCCATCTCAGTCTTTCACCTGAGTGTTTTCTATTACAGAAAAGGCATTTGGCAAAGAAAGAAATATTTCTTGTTAGCTAAATATTTGAGAAAGCCATAATTGTGAAACACAAGTACTCCAAAACTGACACATACTCACCATATTTTGACATATCATTTTTTTGCAGCATTATCCAGATTTATCACACTTCAAGACTAAGGATGAAATTTAAGTTCTCTTGATGCCTAGCCAACAATCTTTATTAAACTACTGAACCTTGTAGGCCCTTTTCTATACTAATGCTCTATTCATTAAAAAACTCATTAGACCAAAGGATGACGATAAATATGTGGTCAATAATTTCAGGTAAAGGTGGATCCAAAACCATCAGTGAATTAGTTAATTAATGTCAAACTCTGTAGAAACTTGGATCCAGCATGAAAATAACTGGTAGAACAAATCTTGAGATTCAAGGATACATACTCATACTCTCCATCAGGAAAATATTAAACTGCAAATTTTGTCCACAACAGTGAAAATTATAGAAACTGGCTGTAGCCTTAGTCACAAAAATCAGGAACCACGTATTCCATTTCATTAGGTTTTATTTGATAGACTGTAGATTTTTTTAAGCTAATACGAGTCTGTTATCCTTAACCTGATTTCCAATAAAATGATAGCAGAAGCCTACAAAGTTCATGTTAATGGCATACAAGGAGTTTTTTTAATTGTTCATAGATGTTCATATCTATTAAAAGGGCTTTAGTACAATTCTAGTCACTTTGAATGACCGTTATCAAATGATACTGCAGGAAAGCTTAGATATTACTATTTAAAGTCTTTTTAATATTTTTTAAACATTAAGATTTATTTGTTTTTTTAGATACTAATCAAATATCAAATTACACATATGAAAAATAATACAAGAGTTGTTCTGAGCCAGGCTTTACACTTAAAAGTTCAGTGATTTATGGTGAATGAAATCTACCTCTTGTATTCTTGTATTATGTATGTATTTCCACAGTCTTTATGTTTCTCCTGCAGCAAGATGATGTTCTGATGATTGTGTATTCAACATTAACTATCTAAAAATAAAGCATTAGGCAGTAACTCAAGAGTACAACAGATTACTGTAACAATTTGTGTTAGTAGGCAGGAAAGGGATTCACTTTTGATGGTCTTGGAGACTGTCAGAAACACCCTTCAGCTCTTAAAAATGTGACTGTTGCCCCAGATCCCCGATGGAAAAAGATGAAACTTCTATGAGTTCCAGGCCTCTTGCAAGCGCAAGTGACAGAGCTCTGTCAAAATCTTTTCAAGGCTACAGTGTTTTCAGTATCGTTGGCCAACAAACCCAAATCCCAGCCACAGATGGAAATTAAGATTTAACTAACTACCACTCAATAGCTACTACAGCTATTGCACAGATGCTTTATTCAGATAAATTAATAGCAAGTCAATACTGCCTCCTGCACACAAAATCTGTTGTCAATAACAGAAATAAAAAATATTCCTCAAGAGTATGGCCATTAAGACCAGCCTCTCTCTCCTCTATTTCTCCTTTGCACTTGGTACCAAAAATGTTCTGGGCCAATTTTTATGTTCTAAAATTAAATATGCACACTCATAATTTGTACCTCTATATCACCTTCCACTCAAAGTTTCAGATAACTTTGAAAGAGCTAATTAATTCTCTAAATATATAATAAATATTAGTCACATCTTACAGAAAAGGAACAAAAAAAAAAGCTGGCACAACAAATTTGAAGCTGATTTTCAGTGCTGACTATTCTAACCTCTGAAAACACACTATTTCTGTTACTGGAAGAATATGAATATAGGTACTGAATAACAACCTCTAAGGTTGAAAAATATACACTACAATGGTGCTCAACAGATCCGGAAAAAATGTGATTGACATTATCCAGTAACTTTTTGTTTCCCTGTGTTATCTTAATCATTACTCTATACTCCGTTCCGTATGAACTTCCACGGCTCACAGACAGATTTTGCGGTACAACCCCTCTTCATCTGAAAATAATCCACTCTCTCTGCAGAAGCCTGTCCCGCTCCCCTCTGCATGTTCCCCAGAGCACAGCTGCATGATTTATGGAAAAAGGTTTGAGGTATTCATTCATTTGTGCTTGCACACCTCACTACTCTTCAGAATAAGTTTAATATGAAACCTCAGGTGAACCAGAAGGTTTTTGTAAACATCTGTGGAAGTTTGTCATACCTATGCCCACAAACTATTTGCCTATTGAGATATCCAAAAGCTGTCGTGGTCTTAAAAAAGTTAGCTTCTACTGAAACAGAATCCTTCTCTAAACAGAGTGGGAGGTTAACCAATTTCATTCTATCTGCTGCTATTCTTTGATTTTATCTTTTAATATTAATATTCTTAAGACCACCCATCAGCTAACCTGTTTAACAAAGCTTACTCCCCAGTTATCTGATCAACAATTGCAGTGAGGTGTAACTTCCTAAAAAGATGCAAGCATTTTAAGGTAATTATTTAATTACATTCTTATATCATCAATCATTATATTTGACTTTTTTATAAAACAGTATAGTGGATATAAGTCCATGTTTAAGATAGTGAGACAGTTTAGCACTGAGACTTGGTTCAATAAGATACTTAATATCAAGTAGTTCTATTCAGATTAATTTGCAAATAATAATCCTCAGATTTCTTACCTTCAGAACTAATTAAAAAAAATTCACTCTCTCTAAAATTTGAAATCTTAACTTGACGTGATTAAAAAATAATCCCTATGCAATATGCAAGATTTACTGAATTATCTAAAGCTAAAGTAGTGTGAGTGGACTATTTGTGGTGGACTTGGTAGTGTTAGGTTAATGGTTGAACTCAATGACTGTAAGAGTCTTTTACAATTCTATCATTCTATTTTTAAAAATTCTGAGGGGAAAAAAAAACAAGAACAAGTGTTGTAACTCTTTATCCTACATTGCATATGCTATTTGTTTCAAACAAATTCCAAAGGAAGGAAAGCTAAAATGGAGCGTTGCTAAAGTTCTATGGAGCCTCAGAAGATTGTAAAGAAAAGGGGGTTCACATTAAAGATCATATATTAAAATAGCTGACATTTCAATTTGGACAGCGTACTACAGTCTAAAACATGTGAACACATTCTAAATGTGTAACTGCTCTGAAAATGTAGCCTCCCTTGCACAGAAGGAAAGACAGGATTAATAACGTTAGCACCCAGAGCAGAATTTACAACTTGTAAAAGCATACAATGCATGCTATACACTGATTAAAGAAAAAATTTTCCATACAATTTTATTGATATATTGACACCACCATGTCACCAAGGCTCCTAAAACGTGCCACCTAGTGGAGCATATGAGTAAGTTCTATAATACAGAAGTAGCCAGCTCTGTATCAGCACAGGCTTTGCCGTCTAATAAAGCCTAGTAAAGCCTTCTGCTAACCTTCCAGCTCTTGTCTGGGAGAACAGCTTTGCATTTACCATTTCTCACCCTGCATGTCACCCATTCTCCCTAGCCCACCCTGCAAACTTTGCTCTGCTTAGAATTTAACCAAAAGACTTCTAAAACACCTAGTACTCATTACTAAAAACACGTACCCTAAACCAAGACCAAAATTAGTTGACCACAGAAAATGCATAAACAGGTAAAACAAAATGCAGTGCTTTCTCTGCTGTTTGGCTAAGAATAGAATCTGCACAAGATGTTGTTCCAATATAGAGACTCTTGATTCCACCCCACAAAACCAGTAGAAGTATACAATAGAGAAGATGAGAAAAGAGCTATCCACTGCTAAACAACCAGACAGACACAAGCATAACTCATAGGCCTTAGGAAACAGCTGGGAAAATTAATCTGGAGAATGAAGAAGAGAGATGACACCAAATAATATCCAATTTCAGCTATCTAGAAAAGAGTAACTTCTGAGTCAACGTCACAAACCCAATTACCTTTGCCTTTCATCAAAAACTATCTGGTATTTTTTCTTGAATTCAAAAACCAAATATATGGATTATTTCAATGTTACATTATAATTTCAGAGTGGAATTGTTTTTAATAAAGTGTAATTGTATTAAGTTTTAGGAATAGTCCAGCATGGAAAGCAGTATAGGAACAAACAAAAATTACATGACTTCAAAAATATGCAAGTTATGAGTTGTATATAATTTTCAAAGTATGAAGTTCTCATTGGTGAATCTCTCTTAGAAGCATATGTATAAGGCATATCGGACTTTGAAAGTTGCTATGTGCCCTTACCTCTTTTCTAACTGCAACAGAACTTGAGGGTGCTAAAAATAACTGATGGTGAGGTGTAATTTCACCATATGTTTTACTTTGCCATAAAACTACGTGAGTTTAGATATCTTTATTTTGTGTAGTGGAAGGTACGGTACACAGTAAACCTAAGGAATTTCAATAGAAGTAGAAAAAAAGTCCAGAGAAATCTAAAATACAGTTACATATTGACATTCTCTGACAGCTGTACCACCGTGCATTTGTAACACAAGACCCATACAGACCTTAGAAGAATCACATTATAGATCATTTCCCCCCTCCTCTTCAAAACTACTTGTAAGTGAAAATAACAGTGAAAAAGCAAAGGGACATAACCGACCCTCCACGAAGCACTGCATGAAACCATTTGGGACTCCAGTCCAACACATTACTGTCACAATTTTGTCTTTTCAGAAGATGTGTAAGCATGTATAAATGTGAGTGTATGGATGTACATTCTCAGATGCATCTATACATTTACGTATGTATAGCCATTTACTTTACCAGTCAGAGGTTTATGGCAGTGCACAGGTTTTAACACAGATCCAAGACAGGCCCCATCAGCACTCTGTTAAACTCTTCTTGTTTATGCTTCAAGAAGGAGTAGTTTGTCCAGAGAAAACAGACTAGGTTTGATAAGAGAGAAAACCAGGCATTTGAGAAAACATCCAAGTGTTAGGATCACAGGGATGGATATTAAGCATCTGCTGAAGAAAATTAACATAAGTTAGATTTTTATCACCATGCCATCTATACTATAGTAGAGCCCAAACGCTGCATTTGATTTGCAGCTGCATTATTCCAAACAAACAGAAAAAAAAATCCTTGCCATGCAGCCAGATAGTCTAAAAGACTCCACTGGGTGAAAAGCCAGGGAATGCTTTCACACTCTGAAGTAGAAAGAAAATGCCTGCAGAAGAGAGTTGGTTTTGTTTGGTGTGTGTCCCCTCCCCAAGATACAGCATGTTCTGGGGAGCAAAAATAGGCTTTGTCATTTGTTGTAAAAAAAAGTGCATCTTTAAAAGCATGTATCTGATGCTATTAGAGATGTACATCAGAAAGGGGTGGTATACAAAAGGATTGAAAAAGATCTGGAACAGTATATTCTGCCTGGGGACGAAATCTATGCTGTGCTAAAGCGACTGGTGAACCACAAGAAGAAACTCTTCCTCATTTCCTGTAAAAAAAATCCCTTCAGATTGTTATTTTTTAATTCTGCCTTCAAAAGTCTATGTACTTTTGTTGCTGGGACTCTAACTCGTAGATTGCAAAGGTAAAACGCTTTCACCTTAGGCAGATGCAAATATGAATAAGGTATTCTATAATATCATGGCAGCTGCAAAATTACCCAACTAGTCTCATGAAGATTAATTTCCTTTGCTTCCAGTTGGTCAAATGGTGATTTCCTCTTCTTATAAGAATAGTCAGTGTTTTGATAAGTATAAGGAGATCCAGAGTATTTTGGAACTTCATGCATCTCAATTTTCTCCCACGAGAAGTGACACATTCCTCAAGTTTCTGAGAGCTGGAAAAGACTTCTAATCTAAAATGAAGAGTCAATTTTAATGAGAAAGATGCACCAAATTAGTCATTACATCTCTAATGGTTTCCCCATACACAGTTGCCCTGAGTTGTCAGGACTGTCAGTCCCCACAGTCAGCATGCACTTTGAGAGACATATGCACGTACAGTGCAGTAAACGTGGACCAGAGCATCCATTAGTAATTGATGAGGGATGAGCAAAGCAACTGGTAACAGTTAAGGCAAGCGTTCACGGACCACTTTGAATGGGTTGCTCTGCATTCTTTTGCAGTGAACAGGGAAAGCTGTGATTGGCTCCATATGACTGGCAAAGGTGATGATAACATGACTTACGAGGAACCTGCCAAAAAAAGTATTTATCTAGCAATATATTACGTGTACACAACCAAAGATGCTCCTCTAGAGGCACATCACACGGTAGTTAAACACATACTTTAGTAAGGTGATTATAAAATCACCTCAATCCTCATGTAAGGAAAGAACTTTTACAGCCACAAGGCAATGGCAGATAGCAGAACTGTGAAAAAAGTAGCGGAGTTTACTCACTTTCCACCTTTGAAAACAAATCTCTATTAATCTCAGACTTTGCAACCAGCACAATATGTCAATCTAATTACACAGGTATCATACTTAAAGAAAGTGATAGAACTTTCCAAGTCAAAAGGAACAATCGTGTTTGTGTCCTGCTGCATGCCACATTACCACAAAGTTCTCCTCTTGGCTACTTGTGATCTTTTCCAATCTATTGTAGTCTGGATTCTCTCTTACTAGTTGCGCTTTTGGTTGTTTCCTCTTTCAAGTTATTTTCCAGATGTTGCTGCTTACCCATTTTTTCCCTGCCACACTGCATCCTTTGCCTGAACTTCTACACGATTCCCTTCTGTGTTTCCCCCCACTATTCAACTCACAATCTAAGTCAAGATTTCGAAACCTGTTGTAAATTACATTAATTGGCAGTTCTTTCCTGCAGCTGTGTGCATTTCTTAAGACCACATACTTACAGGGCTTGGGGTTTGTGTCTTTTTTACCTTCTTTGGGCAAATTTTATACTGAACCAAATTGCATCTGGTTCCAACACTAGCTGAAGAGTCATGCTGGTACCTTTCAGGGGTCCTAGCAGGGTCAGGTTTATAATTACTTTGTACAGTATTCAAGTGGAAGAGATATCCACTGGAAACTTAAAAGGAAAACTGGTTTATGCATAGCATGCTTGAATACTTCATGCTATCATGGGTAACTCACCAATTATTTCCTACTTGCTAAACGCAAAAATACATCAACAAATAAAGAGCTTTCAAAAATGTGAGTCATGAGGTTGACTGGAAAAAAAGTGAGGCTGCGTGAGCATGGGCAAAGAGTTTTATTAGCCCTGCAGGAAAGTTTATCTTCTTATTTAGCATCAACTCAACCCACATACTTTAGAAAATAATTATTTAGAAAACAATTTAGGTTACCTTAAAATTACAGTATTAATTTCCACAGTTGCCTTTTTAATATGGTCTCATAAATTTAAAACAAAATCCCAAAAATATTCAAAGAAAATATGATTAAAACCTGGAAGTCAGACCACAGCACTGTAGCAGGCCAAAATAAAATTCTGAATCTGTCCCATATCTTTGAGTTCTAACAAAATCATTCAAGAAAAGATACTTTGTTTCTTTATATTTGCCCAACAAAGTCAGTAAGAAAGTAACTGGGAAAATAAAATCAGAGGATAATGCTTTTCAGCTTAGATATTATAGTGACTTTTGCCATTTAAAACTAGAAACCCAAAACTTGCTTTGGTGGAAAATGATAAAGTGTCATCAAAATATTTTCATTTATACATATACCTAAACCAGAAACCTCAAAAACACTGTGGCAGAATGTCTGTAACTAGTAAGGTCGACTGTCAAAGGCACATTTACTCTGACTTCTAATTAATTTTTCCCAGTAGAGTTGACCAGTCTAAAATCTAGATTGCAAGTCCAAGAGACATCTGTAAAGTGCCTAAAAATTGCCTTCATCTGCTCTTTGTGAACCACATACTTTCCAAGAATGTCTTCCCAGAGTAAAAACGGTTGGAGCCTTCTCCTGTCCTACATCCCCAAATCTGAAATAGCTGAAGACACAGAAGTCAAAGATAAAGAGAAGGTGAGGGTCATACAGATAGAAGCAGAGAATAAACCCAGTGACAGACATATCTGAGGTCCCAGTCCTGATGTAGCCTACTGTATTCAGTGATCAGTGAAGCCAACAAAGTCATTGCAAAATCTGTGCCCCCGTCCCTGTTTCCCTTCCCCTCCACTCTGTGGTACTCTGTGTCTCTCCTTTACACTTTCTCCTCTTTCGTTCATCACTTACTTTCTTCTCATCTCTTCCCTGAACTTCTTATTCTGCTGAACACTTTTCATAGCATTTTTTAAATTCTCTCTCCTATCCCTCCCGCCCACATAATCATAGAATCAGAGAATGGTTTGGGTTGGCAGGGACCTTTTAAGGTCATCTAGTCCAACCCCCCTGCAGTGAGCAGGGACATCTTCAACTCGATCAGGTTGCTCAGAGCCCCGTCCAGCCTGACCTTGAATGGTTCCAGGGATGGGACATCTAGCACCTCTCTGGGCAACCTGGGCCAGCGTTTCACCATCCTCAGTGTGAAAAATTTCTTCCTTATATCTAGTCTAAAACTACCCTCTTTTAATTTAAAACCATCACCCCTTGTCCTATTGCAACAGGCCCTGCTAAAAAGTCTGTCCCCATCTCTCTTAGAAGCCCCCTTGAAGTACTGGAAGGCTGCAATAAGGTCTCCCTGGAGCCTTCTCTTCTCCAGGCTGAACAACCCCAACTCTCTCAGCCTTTCTTCATAGGAGAGGTGTTCCATCCTTCTGATCATTTTTGTGGCCTCCTCTGGACCCGCTCCAATAACTGGAGTTATATCACACCTCCCATGCCAACTTCCATTAGTAGCTGGTTGAATAGCAGCACATGCTATGGCTGACTTGGAGGTTACGGATATGCTGCCTGGCCAGCCAGTACATGTTTGCTGACTGATTGACCACTGGAACAAATACTACAAATGACTGCCGAGCTCAAACAAATGCTCTTCCTCCAATGACAGCACTAATGGTGGTCTCCATCCAGGTACCAATTCCCACAAAGATTGTAGGAACATGGTATACTTTAAACCTCCATCCTTCTGCCAAATCAGTTTTAAATCAGTTAGTGTTTTAAAAAGCATTTGTTAAATTGTGGAAATAGTGAAAAATGTATTTTGTACAAATGGTTGTCTCCATGCATAGAAAAATACATTTCATATATACTCTGACTGCATTTCACATTCTGTTGGTTTTTACTATACATTTGAAGGTAAACAGGCTGACAAGTAGCTTTCTTTTCATGTCTGGTAGAAGAATGATGCCGTTTACTCCAATTCTTACAGCTCTTTGAGCTGTGAGATGCTATTGGCAACCTTTTCACAACTTTTAAATGACAGTAGACTAACCAATTTATAGTCGAATACCCAAATGCATCCAAAATATAAATAAGTTAATCTCAATTGTTTTCGTCTGTTTCTAAAACAGATTTTATTCACATTTCCTTCAAGAATATGTTATAAAATGTAGGTGAACCAATGCACTATCAAAATGAGTACATATGTCATTGACTTAAAGTTTCCTACAAACTTTTGCTTTCACTTGCTGTTTTACCAGGTTTCTAAAACAAGTTTCTGAAAACAAGGAGCTTGGACAGGTTTTTCAGTCTAAACTGACAAATGCTTGACTGCAATGAAGCTCCACTGTTTTACACCAGCAGATCTAAGAAATGTTGTCCACAAAATATTGTGGTTTAAAAAATAATGTTGTTACAATTAAATTAACATGTAATAATACAGAAATTATATGCATTTTTAGGATTACATACAAAACCGTGACAAGCATGACTTATCTGAGGCTTGTCATTGCCCCAACATGGCTTTACAGTGATTCACCAGCCTGCTAACCAATCTATAATAAACTAGTGAGCTTCGGTTGCATCCAGTGTTCAAAAACGCTTGGGTTCAATTATCATCAAATCAACTAATAAAAAAGATAAATATTTTTATTTTTTAAAAGAACTTGCATTATCAATTAGAGTGTGTGGTTTAAATCAGCTTTGGAATTTGGACAAACAAATAAGAAGCGTTTCACATAGCCAGCTGCACATCAAAAGTAATTTTGCAACACAAAAATTTTCTGGCCAGACCTGCCTTTTAGACAGTTATAGATCCCAGTGGAGGCATGGGAAGACCAGAGTTCAAATTCAGTTTACTATGGCAGTTCTCCCAGCTCTGAATCTTAGCCATGTGACTGGCAATGCTTACTGTCACCACAGGGGAGTCTTAAAAGGGAAAAGTGGTAGCTCCGACATTCAAAGCAAAAGCAAATACTACCATACATAACTCATATAAGAGCAGAATGTTTCTTAGTAGAATTTCAAGCTATTTCTTAGCACTGTTGCCTGAGAATGATAGTGAAGAAAGTGAATCTGTCAGCTTATCTGCCTCACTGAGCATAACCGGAATAAAGTAGATACACCACGAGGAAAAGGTAAGAGATACTACAAGTACATCTGCATTAGCAAGCAGTGTGGTACCATAGAAGGGGGTCTACTGAAGTAATTAACATTAAAGTATCTACTGAAGCAGCAGTTACTATACTGACAGCACTGAGGACCTGACACCCCTGCATACATATGCCTTTTCAGGGTTTCTATTTCAGAATTGCTCTAGTTTGGGGGGTGTGGATGGAACACCAGTAGAGTCTGGAGTGAATTAGGTGCACTCCTGAAGCACAAGTTTCCCTTGAAAGGAATCCAGTTCTTGTCCTCTGGGACTTCACTGTGATACAATCCAAAAATGCAGCAAGTGGAGACCACTGTGAGGTTTGTTTCGAAAGCGTACTCATGATCTGAACTGTAATATACATGGACCTGAGGCTGAAAAGCATGAAAAAGTGTTCCAGGGTAAGCAAACCAGCATCTATTAGAATAATTCTCAAATCATGGATGTGTATCACCACAGCAATGTATCCATGCAATGCGTTGAATACTTCTATGCCTATCTTAAAGCCAATGAAATATTTGGCATTTGCTAGAATAACTGGCGTTTTACTTTTTTTTTTAGTGAACTTTTCAAGTCCTTTCTTCCCAAATTCAACATTACTCAACCAGTTCTACCAATTGCTGTTCTTTTGTATTTTTTACATTAATTATAATTTAGGGAGACTTCTTTCTTCTGTTATCTTCTTTCAGTGAATTATTCATACTGTATTTGGTACCATGAACTTAAACATACAGGCTACGTGTTTATACCAATATAACTTGAGTATTGTTAACTGACCTGGAGTCAAATAAGAAAAGGGAGCCGTGGCACTGCAACCTACTATTGGTCAGATTTACCCTTATAATACATTTCTTATATATCTATGCACCAATAGCAACTGTAACACAGAGGTTAGCTATAGAGAATTTTAAGGGACCAGGCAAAGATGTAGCACCTCTCCATAACTGGGGAGTATCACAGATGAGGAGTGACAATAAATCTAAATTCAGGATACTGCCATTATACTGTGCTGGCTGTTTATGAGATCAGCCAGTCTATACTAAATAAAGCAACAATATCTAAATCTGGCCAGGGCACAATAAAAGCCAAGATGAGTATAATGCTATTGTCATAGAAGCTTGTTGAGAAATCAAAAAACAGCATAATAATGCAAACGGGGTAGTGTGATTTGCGAGGGAAAACTGCGCAATTCCCTAGTTGATTTCTGTTTAAATTTTTGAAGGAGCTAAGTATACAGCTTTCTATGCCAAAAACACACCAAATATAAGCAGATTGACAAGATACTTATTTTGTAGCAGTTTTTGGGAGTAGTCACCAGTACTGACCCAGTACTGACCCAAACAGCCTCTATTTAGATTCCTCAGTTTCACTCATTCATACAACTGGAAGTAATGACCTCTTCTCAGCTTTAGCATAATGGTGGTTAAGCATTTAATCCAAACCTCTGGCAAGCTAGTAAGCATAGCTAATCACAAATTGGAGGAACTGATGTATTCACAGGCTGTCCCTGCAATAAGAAACATCATATGCTACTTCTTCTGTCACTTTTGAATCTCTACAAACTCATAAATGCAAAATCATAAACTATAATAGAATATTACTGTTAATGAACAAGACACACTTTTCTATCCAAAATTATTGAGATTTTTTACAGGTATTTTCATAGTCAAATTTATCTAGATGCTTTAAAAACAAATGGAAATAATGTCATATGGCAGACAATATGAATAGACTTGGAAAACTCTCCCTGCAACAATCTTCAGCTTTGCAGTTTTTTAATAATTCAAAATCCTTCTCAACAACAATACAAATGGTATTGACATGTCTCCTTGTAAAAAAGTGTCTCCAATTCTATATTGTAGAGTCAGCGAGAGCCATGACAATACGGCTTTGGTATTTAAAGGTGGTTTTGCTATCAAGAGAAAAAAGTGTTAAGCTGAACAGAATGTTTCAAGAGCTGCAGAGAACACAGGAATTTTTCATCCTTAGGTCACTCTTCACCTCCAGCCAGGCCATCGCTAGCTGGTGTGACAGTGACTCCTGTAGAACAGATTGGTGTTCTAACAGTAACTAGCAGATAATCGACCATATCAATAAAATTATTGCTATAGTTGCCAGCATTTGTGAAAAAGCTAGCCAAGAGTTCAAAGACTGCATGGGCATAAAAACCCCCCCAAGATTACATTTCTTCAAATGACTTTTATAATATATTTTATATCTACACTGCTGACGGCACTACAGTTTAAGTATAAGAACATTTAAACTTGTTTTAACAAGTTAACTCTGGGACGAGAAACAATTCTGCTGAGCTATCACTGAGCATGGTATTTGGTTAATTATCCTGCCAAAAAGCAGAGTGATTAACCTAGCTAAGTGCCAAATACGGGGAACATTGTACAAACACTGCTACATGTATTGAACCTGTTCTGTACAATCATCAGATTACAGGGCTGTCAGTCGCCTATGTGCAGTGCCTAAATTCATATGCAAAATGATGGAAAAGCTGGTCTACACAAGATACCTGCACAGAATAAAATAATTAATTTTGGCAGGACATAATCGTAATTGATGAGTCAAAACTGTAGTCGTATTTCTTAAAACAATTTAAGAGACTTATTTCTGACATAGACATAAAATCATAATTAGGCTATTGCTCTTTACGCACTATTGTTTTATTTTTAAAACCGTTGCAAGATTTCTTTTCAAAGAGAAAAGTAGTGTGCCATTTTGAATCCCCAGATTGAGAAAGTTCACAAATCCTGAAGTTCTGAACAAATATTACACACATTTCAAATGGTTTCTTTGAATGTTTTTCATTTAAATTTTCAACATTCCCAAACTGTAAAAGTTAGAAGTCAGTAGGTTCACAAGCAAGGCTACCTCAAGCACTTCACAACTCTAGCTATGTGAGTATCCTGCAGTACAAATTTTTATCTGTGGCAAGACTATATTTCAATGATACAACTTGGCAACTGCACTAGAAAAAGCTATAAAGATGAGAAGGTACGTCACAAGATCATAGTCCTCAGGAAGAATAGGACTATTACTCTACCACACATAGTCACCTACCAATTTGATGGCAAAATAAAGCATTTCTATTATTTTTAGCAAATCAAAAATGTCCCATTAAGGACAATGCAACTGAATATATTTTTTTTCATTTCTTGTTAAAGTATTTTCTATGAAGAAAACATTACTGATAGATAAAACAAATTTTCATTCAGAAGACATAAAAAGAAGAGTAGGATACATATTTTAAATTCTCCTTTCAGTGGGCAAAGCTTACACATAGTGTACCTAATATTCTTTCAGGTATAGGAAAATCCCTACTTGGAATCAGCTCTTCATAGTTCAATGGCAACAGTCAAACTGAGCCTCCATGTGAGCAAACAGGCTCACCAAGGTATTCATAAAGGAAGGAAAGACAAACTTGTTAAAAAGTTAAGAAAGTTAAAAGGAGGAGAATATATTTTGATTCATTCCCCTGGTTGCACCACAGCCAAAGCAACTGCTGTCCTCATGGGGAGAGTGAAAAGACACCAGTTTTATAAAAGCCCAGAGGGCTAGAAGTGGATAACAACCAAAAGTGATGGCTTGAAGCCATCAGTACATTTCCTTCATTTACAAAAAGAACTTCAATATGTGCTTGAAATGCTTTGTTTTAATTTGTTAGCTGTTCTGCAAAGATCTCTGGATAATACAGAATGTTTCCACAATAAAAGTTGGCCAGAACAAGTTTACTCTAGAGTTTTACTCTATCATTGAGAGTTTACAAAATAAAATAAATTTAAATAAGTAAGGTTGGCCAAATTCAAACCACAAATCAGAAAACCACCAAGTAGGACCATCCTCACTGCCAAAGCTTAATGTGACCTAATGGGAGAGCTGTAAGAGGTTAGAGTTGGTTTTTATGTAGCTTCATGTAATATTTGGCAAACCAAAGGGGCTGGGCCAGGACTCCTGATCCTTAAACAAACATTTGATGTAATTTTTTTTCACTTTTTCATCATAATAGTACTCTGCATTCTGCCCTCCTATGACCTCAGCCCCTTTTCCCCAGGGTGGGTCAGATTTAGAACCTCCTTCTTCACTTACCAGTGCCATTTGAATCAGCCCCTTCCAGATGTGTTTCACCTCCACCCACAACAGGCCCTGCAGGTCCAGCAAAGTGCAGAGAGGAAAAGGACCACAGGGAGAAGGAGCCGTGCCCTGGCAGCACATCAGTTGGCTTGCAACTTCTCACTGAGTTTATTATTCATAGCACTGGTGGGAGGGCAAGGGGGCAGGGTGACTCACACAACATCTTGTCTAAATTGAAAACCAATACCAATCCACACCCCCGCAACTGAGAAGCAGAGCTGTGGTGGGTCACTGTGGTCAGTTTTGCTTCCAGTGGATGTCTGGGCCCCAGGGACTTGCTGCTCCAGGCTACGCAGGTCACTTGCTATCATTAAAATGAGAGAACGGCAAGTTTATCTTTTCCTCCAACTCCTTCAAAGAAGCAATCTCCACTGCCTGCTCTCTCTGAAGGAAGATGAAAATAGTCAATATGAAGTCTCTGGAATTATCTTTTAATTTGTGTGAAACATATAGAGAACTGTATAAAAAAACCCCCATCATTCCAATTTAGTGCTACTCTAATAATATGTAAAATTAAAAAAACACCTTATGGCCATTGATCCAACTAGAAAAAGGAATGTTATTTAGCCTGCACTCCACAATATTTCAAATGCAAGGGAACAAGAAAATTATGGTGCTAACTACAGATTGAAAGAGTAATGTAGTAAGGCAGAAATAAAGTGGTACTTGCTTTCAGATACTGCTACAGAAAAAAACAACAGTTTAACTGTATTGAATTTAATAGTAAAGCAGTTGCCTAACAAAGTAAGAGTTACCACACTGTTCCAATCATATATTAAATTAAAAAATCCAGTGTTTTTGCCACCATCGGAGAACTTCACTACCTCAAGATACGTGTGTATCTTCAACAGCAATTCTACCACTTTGTTAACTTGTCCCACTGTCCTGGTTTTCCCTCATTGTTTAACAATTCTGTATAATCTTGTCTTCAATTTGCCCCCCAGCATAATTTTTTATGACTAAATACCTAATCCTATTGTCAGCACGCCCTACCCTGAAGAGGGGTAAGGGCAAAGTAAAGAACTACACAGCCCTGGCACCTGGAGTAGGTGCTCCCAGCTGGATGGGGAACTGGAATGAGAATTCATCAGTGCTAGTCCAGGGCTGCCAGGGAACCTGCTTAGTTGAGTGGTAGGAAGTTCCTGGGATGGTCGAGGTTGTTTCAGTCACCCGGGGCTAAGCAAAGGCAATGAGGACAATAGGAAATGGTCCTGCCTGTATGCTGCTGCAACTTCTACCTCCCAAGAGCTCCTTCCTGCCTGGGATCCAACAGAGAGGAGATGCTCCACGTTTCCTGCTCAAGAGTGCCACAGTGGCCCCAAGCGGTAAATAAGGAAAACTTCAAGCAGAAACCTGCAAGTCTTCCCCCAGCAGAGCCAAATCCTAAATTAAAGGAATGTGTGACAAAGCTGCCAAAAGTGTGACACTTGGCAGCTCTCCCAGTTGCCTTCTACTACTTCCCTTCTAGCCCCCAAAGTATCTCGGATGTGAGTAAGGGGCACTCTTAAGTAGCTGCTGGCCCTTTCCCACTGCAACTGCTTGGAAGAGGACTCTTGGCTTCTTCAGGCGTCACTGGGTTAAGGTAGAGAATGTGGCTCCTGGGCCCTCTGCCCGATCCCTATTCAGATGATGGAAAGCAGCATAGGAGATGGCTGGCTCTTTTTGAATTGAGGAAAGCTTCTAAGAAAATTAGGCTCCTTTCTTCACAAAGCTACACAGAAGAAAATAAAGCATCAGCCAAAAATCTCTGCCCTTGCTTTCTCCCAACCCTTATGTCAATTGGAGTTAACTCCCACTGAACTCCATACCAGCTAAGGACAGGGATATCTCAATCCCTTCATATCATGTTTCACAAACCAGCATCCACCCCCAGGTATTGACTGTGCTTTCACAACCTTCTCTCAGTACCTTCAACCCTGACACCTTGGAAGTGAGACATAAAGGCTTTAGCTGTTTTCCCGGTAGGTAGCACACTCGATCTTCACCCAAGTCACAAAAGCCATAATTAGAGAAAAATCCCTCCCACCTCACCCCTGCCTATAAACTGTTTCCATCTGGCTAAAATTAAGTTAAAATTCTTTCTTCTCAGCTTAGATTGATATTTCTAATATTTCATTTCCAGAGGGGGGAAAAAACAGAAATTACCGAAGTGTTTCATATTATGTTACACTCTGCATTGAACTGAACATCTCACTGACTCCTTTCCTGTAAGAATAATTGTGTTTTATCCACTAATATTAAAAAAGTGTAAGTATATGCCATCTTTTACCCCCAATGTAGAGCACTGTACAAATATGCAGGTATTCAATCAACACAACTAGCTACAAACCAACAGCAAATGACTATTTACACACACAAAAGACACCTCACAGAGGAGCAGAATAAAAATGGAAATATATCATATCTAAGTTAGCAAAAGGATAGCTTAATTATTCAAAATATAATTTTAGTTGGCACAGATACATACACACAATATTTTAAAATGTTTGAAATGTGTGGGCAATGCTTTCATATCTTACTAAAACCATGAGGGGGTGTTTATTGATCCAGAGGGGGGAAAAAAGCGCACTGCATTATTTCATATTAACACTTGCAGTTCTTCAGAACATCCCATCCTGCTACCGATCTGACATTACTCTGTTGAATTTGAGCTATCTGACATATGAAATAGCACACCATAACAAACAGTAGCTCTTTATTTTGTAATTTTTTACAGACCAGAAGATAAAGCTTGGTCTAGCATTTAGGTTCTTATCCCTACTGAGTCATTGGCTAACTGTGTGAAATCAGCAAAGTCTATTAATCCCTGTAGAAATCCCTATTAGTAAAAACATACCTTTAGTCCCTCTGAATGAAAAGGAAGATACCGTTATTGCTGAGGTGATGCTGATTGAATTTACAAATAAGATTAAAATTGACAGAGCTATGTTAGGGAAACAACTTTTATATTTCTAAACAATAGACATATTTATATAGAAGATACAGATTAGATATATTGAGACCCAAATCCATTCTTTGAGTAGCCTGTTATTACAGACACCACTCAGAAAGCTGTAGGCCAAAGTAAGACCATTTGTTTTTCTTGACAGATGTCTCTGACAATTGAGAACTTCACAGATATAATTTAAGTGTATGGATATTTTAATTGCATCTTGTCAATGTATTTTTTTAATAGCTGTCTTAACAGGGAAATGTACAGAATCTAGTTTAGTATGGAAGACAGCCATTTATCTGCTGGAAAGTCCATTCAAGAGTAACTATGGAAAACCACACATCTTTCCTTTTCTAGAATTTTGGGTCTCCATTTGGGTCTGAATGCCAGAAACCAAAGGTTTATATTCCTACCTGTCATCCCTAAAGTAGTAATCATACAAAGAAATTGTACAGAATTTTCATATTCCTCACAGTTCTGTAAATGCAGCCACTTTCCATCTTCCCAAATTCAGAGAGTTCACGCAAAAGTTAAGGCTGCTGTTTTCCAACAGTCTATCTCCCACTTAGCAACACAAGTTCCTTTGGAGAATAACTCTGCTGAAATACTCAAGCTCTACTTGCCTGCTTCTGCATCTCAGGAGCCATTCCTTTTTGAGAGGGATTTCAAACTGGAAAACTGGTCTTCTCCATCAAGGCCTGACCACTCACCAGTGGTCATACCAGCTCCATACTTTGTTCAGAGCCTAGCAGAAAGATGCCTCATTGGAACTAGAAATTGGAAACTGGGTATAGGGAATCACCTTAATCCCTTTAAAAAAAAATTTATAAAATCTTTGAGGGAATGGGATACTGAGGAGTAACGCTTCAATATAAAGTGAAGGCTACACCAGCCTGTACTCAGGTCTCTCATGAATCGGTGTTTAACGTTTAGTGGCCTCCAAAGTAAACTTCATCATATCGGTGAAAAGCAGCATATCAGCACACAGTACAGATGCTTCCCATGAATTCAGTTTGTTTCAGAACCTTGAAAAACTTGCTACTTACACCACAAATCACCTAGGCACGGCAACCCCAAAAGAGTGTGAAAGCACTGGTTATTGTTCCACAGCCTGCTATTGTATCACAGCACGTGAAAGATAGGGACAGAGAACTGTAATTTTTCATAAGGGTACAGAACTTTCAAATCTGCTTAAACACAGGGATTTTGTAGAACAGGATCAGAGAATTAAAACTGCTATTCTACACAGCCCAAACAAAAGTAGCTCAGCGACACAGTGGTACCATAATTGCATCAGAGGCCCTGTCAGAAAATTATTGAATAGCTGAAGCATTAGGTATTTTTAAATTTATTATATTTTGTGACCAAACTGGCAACTGCAGAGGGGTTGGGACTATATTACAGTGTAATAAAAACCTCATAAAACATTTAAACAAACTCACACATCTGCAGAGAGATGGGAGGTATTATGTAATGTAAGTCATTGCTAGAGTCACCTCTCACCCCACTAGCTGCTGCAGGAGCAATGTTGAGCATAAAGTGCCTCTGTGGTTTCTCACTCTCTGTCTCGCTGACCCCCCAACCCCAACATGCACACGGTCTCACGCACAGATGTTATTTACAAAAGTGATACCCTGTTTTTGGGGGCCGTTTAGTCCTTTTTAAAAAAAAAAAAAACAAAAAAGAAGAAAATAAAAATTGCACAAACATGGAATGAGTCTGGTTTCAAAAAAAACAAGTGTAGGGGCAAAGGAGATCCAAATCTCATTTCATCTTACTCCCCATAGTTCACTGAAGGAAGTCTTGGATACAGGTCTTCCCTTTAACTTGTATCTAACAACCTCCAGAGGATTTCACTGGATTTAATAAAGAATATTCCATGGACAGATTTTTGACCTACATCCTAGGATGGCATTCCTGTTCTGTTTGTTCTTAGAAAATTTAACAACAGCTCTACAGCATTCCTTTTGCAGATTGCCAGAAAGCTTATGTCTCAATTATATGCAAATGTTGATGATAATGTGTGAGGTAGGATCCACAATTTCACTCAAGGGACTACCTCAAAACCAGTCCAACAATCAACAATGCTCCATCCAAACCACAAAAGACAATGAGAGATGAGTGCTTGGAATGTTTTAAAAAATTATGGCCGCCAAATTGTTTGAAGGCAGTCAGGAATGTATACTGAGGACTCATTAGAGTTCCTCCCTGGCTGCTCTCTTTACTGCAGCATATTCTGATCAGCTCCCAGAAGGCCCTTGATTAAATATTAAGTTACTGAGCTGGAAAAAACAAATATCTTCAAAGTTTCATTTCTTTCATTCTTGATTTCATACTGACCTACTCTGAGACATGACACAACATGGGATATGGAACACTCTGCAATGCAAAACAGCATAACCACCACCTTTCCTACTATTGAAAATACGGTTATTTTTGCCAGCTGGAAGCTGAGCAGAAACTTTGTAAAGCTCTGAAATCCTTTGTAGCCTGGTGGTTTATGTGAACAGATATTATCTTAGAACACTGAAAACTTCCATGCACTTTGTTGTTAATTCACTACTTCTTTTCTCTTCAGCTTTTATCTTCTAACTTAAAAATCACATTTTCACTTATAAAGGTGCAGACCAACAGCACCAACAGTTCAAACTCTGTAAGCAGTAAAATCACTCTGTAAGTGGCATTCTATGCTTATTCCTCCTCTCCTAGCATTGCATGGGGTTGTTGTGACCCAGGTGCAGGACCTGGAATTTAGCCTCATTGAACCTCATACAACTGGCCTCAGCGCATTGATCCAGCCTGTCCAGATCCCTCTCTAGAGCCTTTCTACTCTCAAGCAGCTCAACACTCCCGTCCAACTCGGTGTCAGCTGCAAACTTACTGAGGGTGCACTCGATCCCCTTGTCCAGATCATTGATAAAGGTATTAAACAGAACCAGTTCCAATACTGAGTCCTGAGGAACACCACTTGTGACCGGCCACCAACTGGATGTAACTCCGTTCACCACAACTCTTTGGGCTCGGCCATCCAGCCAGTTTTTTACCCAGCAAAAAGTAAACCCGTCCAAGCCATAAGCAGCAGGTTTCTCCAGGAGAATGCTGTGGGAAACAGTGTCAAAGGCTTTACTAAAGTCCAGGTAGACAACATCCACAGCCTTTCCCTCATCCACTAGGCGGGTCACCTTGTCATAGAAGAAGATCAGGTTGGTCAAGCAGGATCTGCCTTTCATAAACCCATGCTGACTGGGCCTGATCACTTGGTACATGCCACGTGATGGCACTCAGGATGATCTGCTCCATAACCTTCCCTGGCATCAAGGTCAGGCTGACAGGCCTCTAGTTCCCTGGATCCTTCTTCCAGCCTTTCTTGTAGATGGGCATCACATTTGCTAACCTCCAGTCAACTGGGACCTCTCCATTTAGCCAGGACTGCTGATAAATGATGGAAAGTAGCTTGGTGAGCGCTTCTGCCAGCTCCCTCAGTACCCTTGGGTGGATCCCATCGGCCCCATAGACTTGTGGGTGTCTAAGTGGTGTAGCAGGTCACTAACCATTTCCCCTTGGATTATGGGGGCTTCATTCTGTTCCTGATCCCCATCTTCCAGTTCAGGGGGCTGGGTACCCAAAGAACAACTGGTCTTACTATTAAAGACTGAGGCAAAGAAGGCATTAAGTACCTCAGCCTTTTCCTCATCCTTTGTCACTATGTTTCCCCCCACATCCAATAAAGGATGGAGATTTTCCTTAGCTCTCCTTTTGTTAATGATTTTTAAACTGAGTATTCAGGCCTGAGCAAGGAAGTAGCATAAAACATGAAACAATAGTGAAAAGAAAAGTTCATCTAAGCAGTTTGTTTCTACATTAGAAAAATACATAAACAGTTTCATCAGACGCTTTACTAAAGATGCCATTTTACTTACATGGAATATGAAAAACTTACTGACCTTGCACTAAAAGTTTTTAAAAGTGGCCTTTCCAACAAAAAGTGGAAGTCAATGACTAATTACTTTAATTTCATTTTAATTAAATTAAAAATACCAGTTTATCAACAGATAAGAAAACACTGTGATTGTTGTCTACTAGAAATGTTAGCAATTCTTTGAGATAACCTGAACATATATTACTACAGGATTAATTAAGATGTAATAGTTGTGTTGTGCATCAGCTGCCCAAATCTACCTTCAACAAGGCTAAGCGCCAGGTCCTGCACTTGGGTCACAACAACCCCATGCAACGCTACAAGATTGGGGAAGAGTGGCTGGAGAGCTGCAGGGTGGAAAAGGACCTGGAAGTGCTGGCTGACAGCCAACGGTGTTGGCAATGTGCCCAGGTAGCCAAGAAGGCCAAGAGCATCCTGGCTTGTATGAGAACTAGTGTGACCAGCAGGACTAGGGAAGTGATCATCCCCCAGTACTCAGCCCTGGCAAGGCTGCACCTCGAATACTGTGTTCAGTTTTGGGCCCCTCACTATAAGAAGGACATTGAGTTGCTGGAGCATGTCCAAAGAAGAGCAACGAAGCTGTTGAGCAAGTTTTATGAGGAGCAGCTGAGGGAACTGGGGTTGTTTAGTCTGGAGAAAAGAAGCCTCAGGAGAGACCTTATTGGTCTCTACAACTACCTGAAAGGAGGCTGTAGCGAAGTGGGTGTCAGTCTCCTTTCCCAAGTAACAAGTGATAGGACAAGATGAAACGGCCTCGACTTGCACCAGGGGAGGCTTAGATTGGATATTGGGAAAAATTTCTTCACCAAAAGAGTTGTCAAGCATTGAAACAGGCTGCCCAGGGAAGTGGTTGAGTTGCCATCCCTGGAGGTATTTAAAAGACATGTAGATGTGGTGCTTAGGTGTGGGAGAAGGATGGACTTCACAACTCTATGAGAGTTATATTCCGAAGCCGTTTATTGTCTTGTCTGACTCCAATATATATCATAATTTTCGCTTAGTCACTGCGCACACACTCACGATTGGTTACAACTTGTTACACACACTATTGCAATTGGCTATATACAAGATATCACGCGCTGTCCACGCGCCCCTCACACAGTCAGGATTGCTGCTTGCAGGTGTTCCTGTTTTCCTCGCTGCTTCTTAGTTGTTTTCCACAGCTCCTTCTCCTCAAGGCCGAGCCATGCAGATATCCAGCTGTTTACCAGCTTCTCAGTGCCACAGCTCCTTTTCCTTAAGGTCGAGCCATGCAGGGTGATCCCAACACTTAGGGACATGGTTTAGTGGTGGACTTGGCAGTGCTAGGTTAAGGGTTAGACTTGATGATCTTACAGGTCTTTTCCAAACGAAATGATTCTATGATCTTCAGAGCCTGATAGTCTCACACTGAAGCTGACACAAGACTTCTCAGCTGACATCAGGCTTTAAAGTAAGTTGCTGTGAGTTAAAAGTTTTGAACTATACTTCTCATAATTATTTTGTATTTATTTAACTCAAACCTCTCTCCTTTATAGGACCATTTTCTCCCTTTTGGGACAAAATGAGTTCTGGTAGCATCACCTGCTCAGTCTTGCAGTTCCAACAATCGTTCATTACTCTAGCTAACCCAGATCCCAAATTCTGAACCATTAGAGAACAGCACTTCAAACAACTGAAGCAAGGGAGCAAGTTTTAAATAGAATCTATTCAATCTCACTCCACCTACCACCAGTAAACAGAGCACTTTTCAGCAGCTGGTGACTGTTGCACTTGCATGCCACACCACCTCTCTATTCACCAGCAACAAGTCTTAGCAGAATTTGTGAAGAGATGATGCAGGTGCCACTCTGGTACACACACGAGACAACAGCAGTCTAGCCCTTATAATCTGCATAAATTATGCCACAGTAGTGTCCAGCAGCTTATCAGCAGGTCGATGTGTGCTGAGTAAGTAAGGAAATTAATATTTAAAAATTCTCCAGATACTAGTAATATTACTCCTCTATAAGATAAGAGCCTGGCCAGAGCTTTGGAACAATTGTGTTGAAACTGGGAATCAGAAAAGTCTAAAAGTGCAGAAGCTCACACAAAAATCAATTATACCTAAAATTTTATTGATATTAAATACACTTGTGAATGAAGAAAATGTAAGTTCATGTTCGGAATTCTTCATTCGTATCAATTGGAATAAGTAGTATTGAGGCACCAAATACTGTATGTGATGCAGCTAAATCCCCACTGATTCAAGTGTGTAATCTCAGTCAGCTGGGTCTTCTGCAGCAAGACAGTGTTTTTTTTTATTATTGAGAGACTTGTTCTACTTGTACATGAAAGAGCCAGGAGAGATAATAAGTTGGTAAGTTCAAGCTTATTTAGCCCCTGTGGTCCAAGGAAAAAAACCTGTCTGCATCACAAACTCATATAGCAAGGGACTTAAAAGACTCCTACTTGGTGATTAAATGGCTGACTGTATGCTCACTGCCCTTTAGAAGCATGAGAAATCCAGGAAAAGAGGGTGGAGTAAACTGAAAAGAAGTTGTTAGTTGCTCAAGAACAGTTTATGCCAATTCAAGAGAAAAATTAGAGTTATTTCCAAAAAAAGGGAGTATAAGTGAAAGTCACAATCTGTGCTTAATCCATTTGTGTGGGAATTCACTTTGAGGAATGTATTGTTTACCTTTCAGGAGAAGCAGCCATCATTACAATAATCTCAGGAATATATGAACTCTATTAAAACACATTTTAATAGTATGGCCCATAAATTACCTCTCCAGTTCACAGCACAGTTTTGTACAGGGTTCCATTATGATGGGGCTTCCCTTCACTTTTAACATCTCTTTCTCCTACAAATAGGGCTGTGGGGACCATCCCCAAGATCTACCCTTGTGAAGGATTTTCTGTGCTTAGTCTTCTGCTCATTTATACATGAGATCTCACCTGCCACTGTAGTAACATCACCTTTCCTCAGGGCTCTAAACTAAAAAAAGATCAGGAGAATTCAAGTTGTTCTCCCTTCCCCAGCTTACCAGATCTTGCAAGACAACAACATTGAGCCTGAGTCACAATCAACACAAAGATGCAACATCACAGAGCTTTCACAAAGAAACAGAGCTGTAACACAGAAAGTACTCACTGAAAGAGCTCCCAAAACTTGTTGTTTTGCCACCCAGTGAAAACCACAGTCCCAAGCTGGCTATCTCAGTTCCCTTGGCAGCGTTTGGTGAGAGAGAAGCACTTCAGAAAAGAATCCTCAAAGGGAGGAAGTTGAGCTTGGAGCTGTGTAAGACTTGTCTACAGCAAATGCCTTGGAGATGGATTTGCTTTTTTTCCTGGAACAAGAGTACGTTAACAGAATTCCAGCCAGTAAATCTACAACACCAGTATCTGCACTGTGGTTTCCAGTACTGGTAGGTTCAGGACTGGTGTGCAGAGACACCCATCCCAGAGTCTGAGACAGTGGTGTAGATATGCTCTTAAACACCTAACTCTGGGCTACAGGAAGGAGCGCTCCTTGGGCAGACCCCGCCCTTGGGTTTGACTGGACAGTAAATTCCTTCTCCTTTCACCCTCACCCACCACCAATGCGCAAGGCCAGAGTTCACTAACCTTTCTGATCCAGAGTTATTTGAATCCACATCTATCACTAGCGTGGCAGGTCAGAGAGGATGCAAGAATGAGGAAAGCAAAGGAAGGAAAATAGTTTATTGATTTTTCATGTTAAACTGACCCACTTGAAAGAAACTTTCATTGGCCCTGTGCAGGGAAGAGAACACAACTAGACTAGCATACTCTCCTCTGCTCTTTTTCATAAACACACACCTGTGACTCATAATAATTGCAAATTAAAATCAGATGTGGGTGATTCCATAGTTAGCCAGAGGAAATGTACCAGTGAAAAGACAGGTCCTATGTTTTTTTGATACAGCCAGATTACAGAATGGGCATTCTGGAGATCAAAAAAGTGTATTAGGAAACAGAGGATGGCTCTTAGATAGCATTATAAACCTCTAAATTGACTTTGTGATCTAGGCCGGAGTTTTCACAGAGGTATGGGAATAACTTAAGTTCCTGGGGCTTCACAGGGCTCACATGAGCCCAGTGGAAATTCATTACAGGTTTTCTTGTACACATATCTCTTGGAATTTTGCTCACCTAAACTACATTCCAAAAGATAGTGAAATTGATCCATTGTTGTTATACCTACTTTATATAGCATTTCTGACAAGTTCTAAATTATCACAGAAGAGGAGATAGGTTTAACTAAAGTATCTGAAGGGCCATCAGTAATCTAGCAAAACAGAGCATTTTTCTGGCATTCTTAGGTTCACCTCCCACGCACAGTAAGCACACCAAGACAAGATCCTCTGATCAGCTGAACAAAATTGATTTGCCATTAATAGAAACTCTGTGTTTTCCTATATTCTGAAGCCAAAACAGCCTTGTCTCCTCTCCTCAAGATAGACTATCAAACTACACAGGTAATAGCCTGGTCTTCAGAGTATTTTACATTAAATATGTTAATATTACTTTCTATATTACTTTTATAATTAATTATATTTTTGTACTGCAGAAATTATTTTTCTCTTTGTTTCTAATTTGCTATATGTAACTTTCTGTAAGTGATATATAGCTTCATACGTGCTATGCACATTCAACTAATGGAATGACAGGTGACTCTCTTTTTTCTTATCATTAGATTAAAACTGGTTAGGCATTTCATGTCAGAGAAGGAGTTGATATGGTGCAATTTACCAGCACTGATCCCTTGTCTTTCTCAGAGTTTCTCATCATAGTCCCTTCCACACCTTATATCAGGATCAGGGAGAAAGCAGGTATAAGAGAAGGCAGACTTTGTTAGCTTTCTGCCACATAGGGAATATTTTTCTCATGAAAACTCCTGCTCCTAAGTGTTCTTGGTGTTGCAAGCCACCCCAGCAGAATGGAAAATACTGTTTTTGGGTTTGGTATGGATTGGTTTCTGCAAGTTTTGACAAGATTATCCATAAATGTCAAAGCTAAGCACCTGTAATTTCTGTACATTTTATACTCTCTGAACATTTTGACCTCAGAAAATCTGACGCCATTCTGTGACCTGTACTCCTTATTTCCAGAGCAATAAAAAGAACTTTCTACTTGATAGCCATCTCTGCCACATGGAGTAAGTCTCGAGAAAAGGCTAGAAATTAGGTCTCTGATATGTCAATACAATATATTAAATACAGATTTATGAGGTTGACCTTAGTCTTTGAGTTAAATAATTGATGCATTTGCAACAGTCCTCTAAGACGGTTCTGACAAATATTGTGTGCATTATTTAATGTTAATTTCAGTTGTACTACTGACTTTTGTGACACTGATTCTGCTAAACATGCATGAGTAACAAAAAATGCAAACTATCATTATTCAGATTAGTATGCCAAGATTAAGCAACTTCAAGTGTAAACCGAAGCATTCAGTATCACAATGCCTTCTGCAAGGTCATGCAAAGTTCTCTGGAAGAATTAGACACAAAATAATCACAGAAATCCTGAAGCTGTAATTAGAAGTGAAGTTCTACAGAAAAAGGAGCTTGCTTGATGTCCGGTCCCTATAGTAACAAGAGGAAACGGTAAGTGTGTGTTTAGGGAATATTAAAAAGCAAAAGTCTGCGGAGTTTCTTTTAACAGTCACAAATGTGCTTCAATAACTACTTTACTTTCTATTATTTTATATTACAATATGAATAACGTGGAAAACACTATGTTTGGAGACCTAATGAATAAACCACTGTAGAAAGCACATTTCATCATCAAACGTAATTTTCATTACACACATCTCTTGTATCTTTTTGCGTATCAGCCAGCATATCCCTTTACTATTATTTACACAGAATTCTTTGAGAATGATACAGCACAATGATATCATGTTGTCTCATCCACTCAGACTTATTAAAAATGTTTACATTACAGCAGTTTTTAAAAAAAACTAACCCTTTGAGTGGAAGTGTCCTCAAGCACACTATCACTGACAAAACCCCCTGATTTTGAAAGCTATTTTTTCAGCATTAGCAAAGTGTAGCCTAACAGTGCCTTTACTGTAGTCTTGCATGAAAGTAATCACTTTTCTGTATTTTTCCTATGACAAATTTATTTTTCCTATATGCTTTTACTGGCTGGGGGGGGTGGGA
>NW_010526766.1:62638-97638 GCF_000687285.1 Phaethon lepturus
TAGTGGAGGGAAAACTCGCAGCCCGCTCAGCTGTTGGCACAGTGGAGGGTAAGAGCATAGTAGAAGTGATGCATTCAAGCACAGCCCTGTGAGTTAGTATTACCTGCCTGCCAGCTTGTGAACACTACTGGCAGTGCATGTAAAACGCAGATTATTCACACCCTTGTAAACTGAGAGTAGGTGTTAGAAACTAACTGCACAGAAAAGTGTAACAAAATGTCGTAAGTATTCATCAACTGTAGGAGCAAGTGAACACTGTTATTTGATCCCAGGATTTTAAAAGGGGAAGTAAGTCAATTTGCAAACTGAAATGCATCCTGAATCATGCTTAAAACCAAAAGTTTTGTTAAGGATGTTAACAGCACATCTAAGGTTTTATTGCGTATTGTTACCAGAACAGAATTAGAGCCCTATTAGGACACCAATCGCATGTATTCTTATCATTTGGGAGACCATCTTTGAATCACGATGCTATGGTTAAGACTTACGGAGAGCATCTTAATAATTCCATCTACCTACTCCGAAGGTGATATAATGCCAAAGGAAATACCGACATTGGTGGCACTGAACAATAAATTCATATGACAACTCATCCTTAACCTCCAGAGTCCCAGTTCACTACTTGCTGATTTGAAGGTATCACTACCTACATTTTTGAGTTTTAAGATTACATTCAAGGAAATTTCATCAATTTTCATTCATGCATAAGAAGCAGAAATCATAAAGTATTTCTCTACTAAACCAGTTCATCTGCTTTCTAAACAAATCCTAGTTATGTACTTGCCTTCGGAAAAGTAACTTAGGAAAACCTCAGGAGTTCTGAAAACACACATTAAAGAATTATTCTTACACTTTGTAAAAAAGTGGGGGAAATCCCATTATCAGATGAAACAAAAGGCAGTTTTGAATCAAGGAAATAAAATCAGAATACACCCATGGGTTTTATGATTTAAGAAAGCCCAAACGTGATAATGACACACGGCCACGTTATAGGAAATAGCACAAACGTACAAGCAAGGTAAGCTAATTATCCAGTCCAACAAATGCCCATATAGTTAAAGTCTCTTTCTTTTTACTTCAGTGGAGCTCAGTAAACTATAAAACTCAGGAGAAAGAGAAAAAGCATACTGTAACTGGAATAAGATACAATTCAGGAAGAATTTATCTCAGTATATGTTAAAGTAGACATGGACAGAAGAATACATTAAGACCAAAAGCACTTTTTTCCTGGACTGCGTGATGACAGAAATCAAGATTAATATGACACTATCTGACTAGCCTAAGTTTAGTTTAAGCAGCGCTGGCCAAAAACTGCATTTAATACAGTGTATTTAAGATCCAGTAACGTATGTAGTTGAAAAGGAATAGCAGGGAGGAATATAAAGGGATCTTCTGCAAATACAGTCAAGTAGATACCAAAGCTAGAAGTGGAAAAGCTTTAGAAACTACACTACTTGTGATATATTTGAGAAGTGGGAAATGACAAGTAAGTTCTGTGGCAAGGAGTTTATTTTAATGGAACAGCAGTAAAAGAAATGACACAGTGGAAGCATTTTGTGTGGTCCTGTTCATATTTTCACTGGATGGACAGAGTGCTGATTCCACTATAAGCTTTTATTAACAGCCAAATCCGACAAAATGTGATTTTAAGCTAAAATATATACATATATAAATTGTTTATTATTTAAATTTCAAAACAAGCATAGCATTCAGACTAAGAACTAAGCTCTTGCCAATTTTATAGAACATAACACTACTAAGGTTATATATCAGTCTAAACATTTTCTCAGTGTACTGTGATGAGAAAACAGTTAGGGTCTTTTTTTTCCCCCCTTTCTTAAACATACTCCTCCCTCAAGAGTTTGCTTTTTGGGCTAGAGAAATGCAATGCTTAATTCTGAAATCACAATGTTTCTGCTTTCAGTTGGCTTCACGTTCGAAGCAAATTTTGCCAACAGCCAAATATTCAGGAACTTAAACTGCTGAAGAATGTACGAATGGCAGCATCAAGTAAAACCACAAGGTCCATTTAGTTCAACAACCTGTCCCTGACAGGAACCCTGGGAAGTATTCACTGGGTCCTTGGATATTTTCAAGCACTTTCCAGTGCTTTGGAGGGTGCTGCAAACAGCATCCCCTCCACTTCCTCGCTTCTCCATCTTCAATGCTTCAAACCTAACACTCCTTCCTTTTATCACATTTGCTGTCCCCTGTAGCCACTTTGTTTGTCCAAGCTTTTGTTTCCCTTGGCCCTTCCTCCTTTTCCAAGCAAATGTTATTTGGTCTTGCTAGGGCTTGACACCATCCTGATCCTGAAAAGGAACTGGTATAGACCAATGCCAGCAAGCAAACACTTAGGGAAGAGTGTTAGAGGACAAGCATGTAATATTTCACCTAGTCCTGCACCAATCTCCAACAATTTATGCCCTATGCCTTTTGTATTTGATTATCTTCAATGGATTTTTCTCCCATGAATTTCTTCAGTCATATTTAGAAACCATGTAAGCTTTACGAACCATGTAAGGTCTACAACCTGCTGCAGTCAGGAGCTACACAGCTTAAACACAGCTTTGAGAAAAAAATTCTTTTATTTGTTTTGAACTTCTTATCTGCTGACATAACTTGATGATCAGTTAATTTGACAGTACTCAGTTTTTAGCAGACTGCTTTTTAATAGGTGTGTGAAATGAGAAATTACATTCAGTGGAGAGATTGCTTTGAGGTAGCGCTCCTCTATCCTAACACACCTATCCAGATGGTAACAGGAGCTAACATGAAATAGATGGGGAAAGACTTTCTATGCCTTAATTATCTTCCAGGGTGAACTGACATTCTTTTTTTTGTTTGTTTTTCCCTTTGGCTGCCTTCATTTTACTTTCAGTGGTTCAGGACCACCAGAGCCCAAAAAGGCACCATATGATCAGATTTGCCTTTCTCAAGTACTTCCTTGCCTTCAGCAGAGCTTTTGGGTTTAGGATGTTCAGAGTTTAGAAACTCCTGGTAGCCCGAATGTGCAGTATTAAGCCTTGTATTTGACAGCCAGATAGATAAAGTACGTGACACTTGTACTTTGAAACAATTAAAAAAAGATGGTTGGAACATCTATCTAGCAAAGAGAACCTTGCATGACAGAAGATACTAGCTTTTTAACAGTTTTTAGTAGATTGGGAAGGTCACAGCCATACACTAGGAATCAAGAACCATCAATTAGCCCAGAAAGTAATGCAGCCCAAAAAGCCGTGCAGTAATGAAGGTAAGCCTGGGTCGAAACCCAGTAACAAGCTGCAGGGGTAAGAAAGAAGAAAGAACAGTTTAATAATGACAGAGCTTGAAAAACAAGAGTGTGAATAAGTCTGGCTCACAGAAGTAGTTAAGGAGAACTGGGCAGGAGGAGTGTAATTTGCTTCTTTTATTACCATACAGACTGCACGCTAGGGAAGCAGATTCACAGCATGGTGCTACAGACAGTGGTAGGTTAAAACTGTCTGAGAGTGCTAGCTCTGTGACAGTGCTCCTCTAGCACAAATCCCTGGTGTAAGTTATAAACAAGTATAAAAAAACAAGACATTTCCAATACAAATACCCCTGACAGACTACCTCTATAGAAAGCTACTTCAACTAGTCTGGGAAAGCAAATAAATTATTTTTTAAAACTCTTTGACTCTATAAACCCCAAATAAAAATATCTCTTCTACTGTACTGAAGCTTAGCTAGTTATTATATAGGATGAATTTTAAACTAAACGGGAAGGTCCAGACAAAGTGACAAAGCATATTGCCCAGAAGACAGTATTTGGTGAAACGTGAAACATTACCCAGGGTTAATTCCCTCACAAATCTCTCCTGAATTTCTCAAAACTTAGCCAAATTGCAACTCTTTTAGCTGAAATTTCCCATACCAGCTGTCTGCCTCAGGCTGAATTTATTTTGGAAAACTCCAGCCAAAACTATTCAGCCATTTCAGAGAAATACTCTCACAACCTTTTATTTGGAAACTTTTAGCACTCTAATGCTTCACAGTAGAGTTTCTGAAATTAGATGGAAAAGGAGAGATAACAGAAGATATACCTATAGCCATTTATGAAAGTGTGCCCAATTTTGGCCAAGCCTAAAAATGTGCACACCCCACAGAACAAACCTGAACATGATCTGTGTGAAGCTATACCGCAAAGCCAACCTTTTGCTATAATAGCTGCTTTCAGGTATTGTATCCTTGGGCTGGGTTGACTATTATAACCAAAAGCCTAAAAATCTCTCCCCTGCGCTCTCAATAATTTCATTATCTTGCTATTTCAGCATGATGGAGAGAGCACTGACAGGCAGAATACAGATTATGCAATATGGGGATGAAGCACGTGGTATTAGTTGGGACTAGCTGGGAATGGAAGGAAAATCTTTAGGACTGGGGCATGGAGGGGACAGGAAGATTAGGGGATTTGGGGGGAAAACTGAGGAAACGGGCATTGGGTGAGGAAAATTATCACTAAACAGGATACAAAATTCTACAACAGTGAATCTGGGAAAAGGACAGAGACAGGCAAGAGCTCTGGGAAAGGAGAATGGGAGCGAGGGGATAACTAAAGGCTAGGGTGGGAAAGCACCCAGACTTGGAGACGAGTCTGGGCCCAGTTTGAAGACTGGGGAGGAAACAAGCTCTGCAAATGTGTGAAGCAGGGTCGAGAGATTATGACTTCTAGAGCAAGGGCTGCCACGAGAAGCCAGAGAAATGGACTAAGTGAATGCAAGCTTTTGTCCCCCATAGAAGTGAACTACGTTGTTTTTAATTCAATTTTTTTTTTTTTAACAGGCCAACTCTTTAGCAGAATAGAATGTATGATACAAGCAAATGTCTGCCTTCAGCAACAACACTAAGTACTTTAGAAAATCTGAACCAGGGGTTTCAGAGTAAATCCTCCAACAAACACATAATTAGTGATGATCTATGAAAATACTCAAATGACTTTGTTAGAATCATTGTGTGAGAAGCTAAAGATGGAGTCCAACTTTCCAGAACAACAATCTGTCTTAATCAAAAAACCATGTCCTCCCTTTCTGCAAGACTTCACCTCATTCACTCTATACTTTTCAAATTTCCAGAGAGGCCAGAGGTAACAGACTCCTTTCACTATGCTATTTTGATTCATTCCTAAAACAAAGTGGGGAAAAAGAGAATACATAATTATATAAAGACATTGCTTTATGTTAACATGACAGCACAATTAATTCTTCTACCTGAAAGAAATGAAAACTACAGTATCTGGGGAAAAGCAGTCTAAACAGATATTTGATGGGAATTATATACTCAGAAAACAGTATTTCTGAGAGATCCAGGGATAACACAAACACTTTGTTGGTAGATACCAAAGACAAATCATGCACTGTTTTTTCAGGTATATCCAGATAAACGATCTCCTTTTAGAAGTACCACTAGATAACAAGCCTTCCTAAAATCTGAAAAAAAGAAGAAAAAAAAAAATCACAGAGAGGGAAGAATCAGATGCAACTCTACTGGAGTTAGAAAAGGGAGGCTAGGGAAGAAGGCAAAAACTAATAGGAAAAATTATTTTTTGATTACCTGCATCACTGCTTTATTGTGGGGTTTTAAAATACCACATTGAATGAAAGTACCAAAATATGATAGAATTGTGTACGTAGGATACAGCAAGGAGATGTGGTACATGTGCTTTCACTGACATTTACATTTCTACGTACTAGGAAGATGTAGAATAACTTGTGACTTAGTTGAGAAGCAACACAAAATTTATCATCTGTCCTGGTTTTTCAATATGTTGAAGGATAGAAAATTAAATATAATGAAGGTATACATAGCTCATATTGAAAGATTAGCTAGCTCTACTAGAAGATTAACAAAAGCCTGTAAGCATTTACACACACTAAGATTTTGGTTTACATCTTTGCCCCTTTAAACCAATGATCACATTGGTGATTTTCCAATGGAAAATCTACCTTTAGAAAGTGCTCTAATTCTCCACTGTCACCTACCAAATAATGGGAAACAATATCTGCAACAGACAGAACAGATAAAGCATAATGTTTGAAATATTTAGGACTAGACTTAATTAAAAGCTGAAGAATAAGCTTTAATACTGAATACAACCTATCACAAGATCTTGTCCTAGCAGTAGGTACTATATTAAACATGACATTGGGTTTAAAAAAAGAAATAAAAAAATCTCACCAAACAGAACATAAGGGTTAATTTAAAGACAACAGAAGGATTACATCATGTGGGTTTATTTGTTCCTAAGAGTAGAAATTCTCTTCAGAGATTAAAAATTCTACCCTGAAGCACCAGAATGAACCCCTATTTATTTTATAACTGATTTTCAATTGCAGAGGACAGTAACCTGGAGCAGATGTATAGAAAAATGGACAAATAATACCTGTGTGAAAGAGCAGTAAGAGCTTACAGTTCACCTTATACTTTAAATCTCTAATCAGTTTAAACAGAGTGAGAAACATGTTTTTCAAGGAAATGAAATGCAGAAAACAAGTTCCTTTCATGAGGTGTTTTCTAATTAAAATGCCTAGACATTAGTTTTTCATAATTGCTTGTCATGATAGTGCTTGTTCTAGGGTGAATAAGAATCAATTTTATAGACTGCTTTCTCCTTTGCTGTTTCAGATTACAGATTATATGAAACTCCAGTATAGAAATATGGTAAATATTGCAATGAAACAGCTATTAGCTATTTTGTTTGGTCATTTCCATAAGCTAGATATTGTCCCCCAGGCAATATTACAGTCATATATTCAAGAAGCCTAAGTAACTCCTTTCATTAAATATTCATTTTGGTTTAGTAGCACCTGCAGGTAGAAGGGCATGAGTTTTTCATTACAAATCCCATTTTGCTTGAATTGATTAATCAGCTAAATTTATATCAGCTTTAGGTTTTTTTTACTCAAGTTACAAACATTAATTCTTTTGGGGGTTATTTCCCTTAATTATTAACAAATGAATTGATCAAAAGTATTGTCCTTGCTACCTTGATTTCAGTAACCAAACTCAATTCAAGGAATGCCATATAGTTCTTTCAGTGAGCTTTTTACTGATACGTAATATCCGGCTCTCTGTAGAGCCCAAACCCAGTGCTTTTCCTCTTCAGCTTGCGTTAGTTCAACTGCCAAACTTCAGTTCAAACAAGCAGTAGTAAAAAGTTTAAGCTAAAAACACACCTCCTAGCTCTGTATGCAGCAACAGCAAGACTACAGCCTTCATGCCCACCCTCACCCGTAAGCCAAATCACTCATCATAATCCATCCCACCAGCAGTTACTACCCTTTTGGTATGCCAGATCACAGAACTGAATCATCCCATACTTTGGAGATCCATTCCTAACTCAGTCAAAATCAAGTGATAGTTTTTATAAGTTGTGTTTGTAAATCAGCCTGTCTTGCCAGGGGTGGAGCTGGGGAAATCACACTGTTAGCTCAGCTGCCACATCTAAGTCATCACTGGGCTTTCCTGAAGCTGGTGGAAGATAAGCAGTCAACGGTGTGATGATAGTAGGCACCTTCAGTCAACACTAGAACTGAATCTATAGCCACAAACTGCCTCAAAACTTAAGTGTTGTGGAGCTCTGGTGCTCTCATCTCACACAAGGGATTTTTACCTTCCAATTTTAAAAGATTTCAACAAATGGCATGTTCAATACTACATTGCATGTGTCTGGAATTTAATCCTAAAGGAGTTTTGTATATTTGTATATTGAAAGAAGCATTTGAGAAAGAAATTTTCAAAAAGGAACTCACTGATTCCATTTAATTTAGTTGAATTAAAGTATTAAATATTGGCTTAACTGTTCAGTACTATAATTAATAGTGGTAATTCACTTCAGGGGGATCAGAGTTCAGATATTTAATGCTTTCAGTGATCCCAAACTTACTTTCTCATTTCATATATAACTATGTCTGGATCATATATTCTAGCAGCATCCAGTAATTAGCATCATTTTCATTACTTGCTTTTTTTTTTCCTCTTCCATTAAAGTAAACCATGCTAATACTGTTGACTGGCTGCAAGAAATGTTTATTCTTTGGTGCAAATGGAGAAACTGTCACAGGTAATTGTTAGGCTGATGTAAAACAGCTTGTTGAAATGTCAGCCTGGAACTGCAGCAAATATGTCACATGAAGGATTACTTAAAATTTACTTCAATGAACAATGTTTAATGATGGTTTATACAGATTTATAAAAGCACCTTAACACCTTTCTGATCTAAAACAGAACACTTAAAGTATTCCAAACCAACAGCAGACCACCCGATATTTTTGCCTGGAAGCCTCAGCAATCCCATCTTTGGAGGGCAGTGTACATAGTCTTAATACTATGAACATTCTAATTGCATTTAGATTATTATCTCATGCTGAGGCAAAAACCTATGGCATTTAATGAAAGAGGTAAAATAATGTGGTAGTTAAATATTAAATAAACAGCTATTTTGGTGTATACACACAAAGGAATGCAAATCATTCCTGTAATCAATCAAACAATCAGTGTTTATAACAATTTACATATAATGACAAAATTTAGGAATAAGAGTCTAAAGGTTACCACTGATTAAACAAGTCAGGCTCTTGAAGCATAACATTCTACTGTATATTATAACAATGTACTCTTCAGAGCCCCATATGTGCATTGCCCCCATGTAGGCAAGCATGTGCTGATGTCAATCCACGGTCACTCCAATGATCCTGACGAATTCTGATGCATTCTACTTAAGCTGCAGAGCTGGATGGTAAATTCAAGAAAAATATCTACTAAAAGTTATCTCCATAATTCATCCAAATATCAAACCGCAGTAACAGCAATGATGACCGATTATTCTTTCAAAGGTAGACCTGGCATAGCAATGAACTTTCTCTTTCTGAATTACTAATCCAGATCCACCCTGAAAATATGAGTTACAGAAAAACCCACCAGTCATTTTGAAACAAAGATACGTATTTATGGTTGACAATGTCTAAAGTCTTCAGGATTTCCGAAGAAGCTTACTACACAAGCTTGCCTCTCCTCCTTTATTCATAGGATGTAATGTGATGTGATTCAGCTGTAATTACTAGGTCCAGTCTTGTCACCTTGCCTTACTGCAAGTGGCACTCTGCTCTGTAGCTAGCCCAACGTAGTTCACAAGGTGGTGGCATAAATAACCTGAGCAGCTGCTTCACTTGCAGTTCTCGACTCAAGACAATTACAATTATGGTTGACTATTGCTTTGAGAAGTGTGGATTTTTCAAGCAAAGCCTGCTGCCTAGAGATGCGGTTCACTCGATGAGGTGAAGCGATGGTTTGCCTTCCCAATAACCGGTAGCTCTCCATGGTCCTTCAGTCTCTTCAGTCACTTCATTTATTACACACAAGTTCACATGGTTTTGCGCATCAGTATTGGCAATCTGAATAGCTGTCTGTCTCTCTATTGTATAAACAGATTTCAAACCTAAATCATGTTTCAATTACTTCCTTTATTACAACACAGATGAGGAAAAATGAGTCCTAAGAGTAAGGTTTACTTCAGTTCTTGATCTCTCCTACTTTGTTCATGTCAGATTAAGCCTTTGATTCTCAGAAACCTACCTGCATGCCAGCTGTTCAGTAAACACCTCATCTGATAGTCATGTTGGGCTGTCAATAACTCGAGCTTGAATTAGAGCTCCAACCACCCTACAGCCTAGTGGCATGCCTATTTGCAAAGACTAGCCAACCACAGAATTAGGCAGCAAGTGATGCTTTAAGCAGGTCACTCATGTCTAAGTAACTGATGGTCTGGGCGAGCGCCATCTGAAGTCTAATGTACAGAGCAGCTATACAAAAAAACCCTAAAAATCAAAGTGTAGTATTCTACATTTACACCAAAAAGGCGTACACAGATCTTCTGGCTAGACTGCAAGCTAGTATCCATCTCATGTTAAGTATCCCATATAAAACGTAAGGTAGCTTATCCCTCTTTCACAAAACAGTTACGCTATGCCTTTTTGGCATAAAGATAAGAGCAAGCACCAAGGCAGTAACTGAAGAGCCTCAGTTGTGCACCTATAGACACAGCACTGGCAAAAGCATTTCCCCTACAGACTGAACTAGAACACATATAGTTTAAACTTTAAAATGTAATTACATTAAAAAATTGCATTACTGCCAACTGCTTCGCAGTGAAGGAGAACGTAGACAAAGGACATACGGCTTCAACTTCCAGCTCTGCCAGAGACTCCCTAGGCGAGCTTAAGGAAAACATAAATGTTTTGCTGTTCTCCATTTTAGAAACCAGGAGCAGCAGATACCTCTTTTCTCCCTCTCCTGTCATCTGCCTTCTTTGTTTAAAATTTAGTACTGAGAAGACACACAAACGTGACTTAGCCAAAACACAGTTACTTTCATTCATTTCAACAGGAGTTCCTCAAGATCTTGGTCACTCAGTTACCTCACTCTTCCTAGTGCCTATGAAGAGAATTAAACCAAGGTTTAATTTAAAGAAATGCTTTTGCACTTACGCTAGGAATCAAATTTCTGTTCTGCGAGGCAGAAAGACCTAGTGTAGTATCTTCCAAAAAAGGTTTTAAAACCCCTACATTACTACTATTTGAAGTCATGATTCAGATCACTGCCAAGTCATGATTTCTCTAGAACAAATACATCTTCCATTTTGTCTCTCACTTCTTTCAATATTACCTTAATCTTATACTACTCAATATTTATCAGATGTTTCTCACACAAGAGAAAAAGCAACAAGATGACAAAACAAAAGGTATGGGAAACAATCCTGTGATGAAGGAGTGACATTTGCTATATAATACAGCTAATTGTAGCAATTCACACATAATATACGAATAGCCTGTTATTTATCCCTTTTTATGGTACTTTAGTTCTCCAGTGAGTCCATGTAGGATTAAAAACTGATGCCTGCTCTGACAGCAAGGGACAACGCTCCAACTACAGCTATGGGGGTGCAGAGAAATCCAACTTGCACGAGTTAAAACAAGATGATTCCTACCTTTCATTTCTCATCTACCCTATGAGTCTGGCTTTTGGCACCATAATTAAACATAAAAGTTCAGGATATACTCTTTATACCTTGCTTGAAGTTAGAAAACTGCTGACTTGTCAGCCATGGTGCAACTTGCAATTCTCTTTTTCTTTAATATTAGCAAGTGAAGAAAATGTAAAAAATGCAAAATTTAAAAGATTGAGGTAAAATCATGATGTGATAGCACTACTAGCCAGACTACGAACAAAAATTTGAAAACATAAGACTTCAAAGCAACTTTAATTCCATATGCAAAAGGGCCTAATCCAATACTCTGTTGAAATTAATGAGCACTATTCCATCAACTTCAACAGAAAACAAGTAAATTAAGTGCTTATCCTCTTACCAGAGTGCATTTTCAAAGCAGCAAAGCAGGCTTTAGTGTTCTGAGTCTTAACTTGGAATTTTTCTATAATTCATCGTTAAACATTGTTAAACGATGAATTATAGCATTTATAAATATCTCTGTAGTTCCCTCCATTTTTTACATCAGTCACAAGAGACGATAAATTATCAAATATTTTAAGGTATGGCCACAACAAGCCATCACAAAATAAAGGAGGCTCCTCTACCTGATAACGTTACTCGCAGCATACAGCTCTAAGAGAGTTTCTTCATGCTTGAGAAAAAAACAACTCTGAACTCTCTCGGTTCAGTTTCTTGGATAGTTGCTACTTGATAAACTAGCCGATTTTTATACTGCTACAATAGCACAAAAGCATCCACTGTAATCTCAGTCTCCAGCTGCAGAAGACCACCAGTGTAAAGACAGTATCAGTCTTTACAGACAAGGTTTGTAAAAACAAATTGGGAAGTTACTTATGGTAAACTACTTTTCCCAGTTACAGTATACTGGGAAAGTCTTGTGATTTGGGGTGGGAGGAAACAGCCAAAGCCTCTGAAATACTTTTCACATCAGAATATACCTATAGTATACTGTTTACAGCATTGTTTTAGTAGAAACAGTTACTCAGGGATTAACCTTTATTAGCCTGAAGTATTGATCATTACTGAATACAAATATACATCCTCTTCCCCTCTCTAAAACCTTTAGATCAGACATGTCACTAATTTGAATTAAATTCTAAACTTCAAATATCTTCAGTTAGTAGTCAGCTTGCTAAAAGCAATGCTAAGATTGTAAGTTACTTTTTTGCTATTTGTCAAATACACTTTTCTAAGCATACACCTTGAAAAATGTTTCAAGTTATAGAAAAGCTCTCTTTTTTCCATGCACAAAAATTATTTAAGATCAGTTGCCCTTTTAACCAGCATACCTTACTCTTTCATATTCGGTAAAGGAAGCCAAAATACTCACATAACTACCTTAAGATTTAGGCACAGAGTTATAAAGTTTAGCAAACCACATTTGTGAATATCTGATTATTTTTCCCTCATCACTCTGAAGAAGCAGTCTTGTTTGTTCATCATTAAGAAAAAGTATGCTTTAAGCTGCCAACAAGTTGACAGCCTGTCTTTTCTTCGCATCCCCTGAAGTAACATTTGTCCAACCACCTTGTACAGCAAACAGGTCAATTGTTGAATTTATGCTTTTTAGAGATATAGTTCTGTACTCATTTCTACTGAGAAGCTGACAACTTGGACATATGAGGACTACTTATTGCCAGGACTTGTCTCTTTCCAAACAGCAACCAAAGTGTGTATGTGGGAAAAATAAAACAAAATCATAATGATTGTAAGATATTGCTAAAGGTTTCAAAGGAGATTTCTTTTTGAGATGGAGCAGGAAATAGATATAAGAAACAAATATATCAAGCTACAACGTTATCCATGTTTTCACTAAAAACCTGCAAACTCATGATCAACATTAAAATGGTTCTAGTATTCCATCAGCCCTACTTACACGAGTCTAAGAATGTCTACTTCTGTGAATTTTCACTGCAACCGTAACTCATCTGGCTTTTCTTTAGGTTTGCAATTTTGGATCTCTAGCACACATTAGCACTTAACTGTAATTTACAGTGCTTGTAGACACCTTTCAAAGAAGCATGTGGCTAGACAATATATAAGCTTTAAATAAATTAATAGTACAAGAACTTTCTATTCTCAAACCCAGTCTTTAGAAAAATCTATGCTCAATGATTTTGGTTCTAGGTCACACAAAATTGCTCTTTCAAGTGATAAGATCCCAGACAATTGTGCGTCTGGAAAAAATAAGCAAGGAAAAAGAACAGTAGCAACTAAACACAACGTATGTGTAGTAACTTCCTGCAATGTTTTGGCAGACCAGTTTGTTTATCCCAATTCAAATACTAAGTACTATATTAATACACAAAGGCAGTAACTTGCTTTATTTTCAGACGCAACCCTCTAGGATCTCATCACTTAAAAATGAGCAGCCTTGTGTGACTAAGCACCAAAAATGTTTAAGAAGAAATGTACTTGCACAGATGTTAAATACCAACACAGCATATCTACAATTGTTATGAAACAACATCGAAAAGATTTAAGATGGATTTAGAATAGCAATTGCATTTGTTTTCAAGTAATGCTGAATATCAAAGAGCAAGACACAAACTGTAGTAATGAGTTTGCATTTTTATACTGCCTTTCAGGCATGATCATATATTATTTTGTCAGCAGCAGTTGAAGGAGTTACTAGTTGTACTCTCCCTTTTAATCTACTCCCACTCTCATCATCATGACTCACTGTTGACTCCCACGGTCTTACCACAGATTACTTGCTTCCACCCAATGCTAAGAATATACTTATTTTAAATGGCCAAGGAAGGACCAAGGATCTAACTGTTTCACAGATTAAGTTTAGTGAACAACCATGAAAGCATCTGAAAAGGCTCAACCTTGGAGATGGTAATTTTTGGCAATAAAGCAGAAACAAAATATTAGAATGTGCAGCTTCAGACTGGATCTGCTGTTGACAGAATAAAATGTAACTACAGCCTTAACATCTACTAAAAGACTGCATTAAGTTTAATTTGTAAGTACAATTTTCCTTCTCAACCGTAAAGCTTAACATCATCCAGTTTAACATCGGTATCATAGGTTCTTTAACCTATTAAAGACATATTAACCCTTTAACCACTTAAACACAATCTATGATTTCAGAGTAACAGGGTAAGTAGTCAAGCTATGTTTCAGTTTATCCAACTACACTGTCAGGAATAACAATTCTGAATTTTGGAGACAAATACTGGCACCTATCCTGCATGAACATAGGAGCCCTGAAAAATCAGTAAAAGCAAGAATAGCTCTCTAAAGATCCAAAAATGATGCCTACTGAGGCAGGGCAGAAATAAGCAGAACAAGACTGCACTGACAGGCCTGTTCCTAGTCTGTAGCAATGAACTGGATAATGTTCATCTAGTCTAGTCTATTGGATAATGTTTGTCAGAGCAATATTACTTGGACTTCATTAACCCAAAGATAATGGGTGCTGCTTTGAAAGAGGCGCCCTTAACTTGGACAGATTTAATTGTTTAGGCAACCCTTGAACTCTTACCTGAACCATTCTTGGGGATGGTTCATGCAGAATGTATTCATGTCCATTTCAAGGACAGATCTTTTATGAACCGATGAGAGAATAAATGCATATATTTTTCAAGCATGTAATAAATCATGTAGAGTGACATGTAAGAGAAAAGAATACTTTAATGTTTCTTTGAATCAAAATATTGTAAGTGTTACTGAATAGAGTTCAGAATTACCACAGAATTATCTGTGGTAGAATCATCAAGTAGGGAACATTGGCTTGACAATACAAAGCTAGGATGGATAACTGCATATACCTTCTTGGAGAAAAACAGGAAAATTACATGCCTAATAATCTCCTTTCTTTAAAATATATCAATAACTTAGCAACAAAATAACTGGATAAATCCAGTTGGGGACAGCATGTGTTTTTAGTTGCCTTTTTTTTGACAGAAAAATGTGAAGTGGTACATAAACAGTACAAACTCCACTTCTAGTAAGTGAATAGGAATGTACAACTCCTTTACACCACATAATAAAATCCACTGAATTGAGAGACTTGGTGAAAAGCACCGTTTTGAGCAGCTTCTGCTGTTGATACATCCTTTACATGGAAAGGTAAAATACCATTAAGGTACCCCTGAAATGATTGAATCTGCATTTGAGAACTCAGGCTAGTCATGGACTTCCTTACAAGGTTCATTATCAGGAAATGCCCATTTTAATAAGCCTCCTAAAGATTGTGGAATTCAGCCAGAGGACAAAGCTGTTCAGTAAACAGCAGCTTACTTCACTAAGTATATAAAGGATTTCAAGAGCTGAATCTTTATCTTTCTTCGAGAGCCTTCCCATTTTCCTCTATTTCACCTTCCTTCTCCTCTGGAGGATGCTACATCATTGTTTAATGAGCCTCCACCTATTATCCTTTCCTTGCTCTTAATTAAGAGGAATGTCAGAAGTTTTCCTTGGCTGAGATTAGTCTGGATTTACCATCAACTTTTATGGTGCTAGGAGGAAGAATGGGTTTGATCAGTACTGATCATTTTAAAAAGAAACCGTTGTACTTCAACAACCTCTTTTTCTAAAATCTACTTTTTTTTAAAAAAAAAAGGTGAAATAATTGGTAATTAGATTATGAGATATTAGAAGTGTTAAATATCCTTACTTATAGCACGTAGACTAAGCATACATTTTCCTTGCAGTGTTCTTTACTTTAAAACACATTAAAGAAACTCCATGCTATGAGTCTGAGACTACCTTGTGTTATACACTTGAGTTCCCAGTATTTTAGGGGGTACATTGGACCTTCAGATTCATTCCTACTGTTACTGTATTAAGTTGGAGCATTCCTAACTCTCTTCCTGTTTTGAACAGCTATCATGTTTATATGACCTGTACTCAATCTATCTATATTAATGTATATACTATACTGTGTAATCCGGAAAGGTTACTTTTTCGTGATGTCACTGTCATCTTCATTTCATTATCAGTCACTGGAACAGGCTCCCCAGGGAAGTGGTCACAGCACTAAGCCTGTCAGAGTTCAAGGAGCGTCTGAACGATGCTTTTAGTCATACGGTTTAGTTTTAGGTAGGCCTGCAAAGAGCAGGAAGTTGGACTCTATGATCCTTATAGGTCCCTTCCAACTTGAGATATTCTAAGATTCTATAATCTACTTCACAGTTATGAAGAAGCCTAAATCCATGCAGGCAGTCATTAAGCAGAAAAAAAACTACACAGAAATGAGTAGAATGCATTAATGTGAACAATGACAGGAAAATATTACTGGTAATGTCTTTAAACTATGTCTGTTTGAGAAGGATGCTCTTTAAACCAAACAGCTTTTAGGTAGAGGAATAAACAGTAATGATCACAGCATGCATAATCATTAAGGGAAGAAATCAAGGGAAGAAAAAAAAGCACCGTATTATAGCAAATCATTTGTGACTGGGAATCAATAATTATGTTCTTTTAAAGTGCCTCATTTTTTTCCTCTCAGATTGTACAAGAGCATTCAAAAACTGCAAGCAAAAGTAATGAAAAGTTACAGACTACAATATGCTGTAGCACAAGATTATCTTTATTTCAAAATTGTACAAAGTATAAACATGAAGGTATAATTACACTGAAGTAAACCCTGTTTTTTAAGTATTTGAGTACTTAAGCAATGATACTGCCATCAAAAAACACCTTTATTATTTCTATTAAGAAATTTTATCTTATGGAGCGATACATCATGAAATCAATTGTTGTACATCTAGGAAATTTACCAATAGAGCTCTCTTCCACTGGGGTGTACACTTTGATTTGTCTCATGTGAGTGTCTCTTCCATTTTGGTGATTAGCTAGAACAGCAATCTGAATCATAAACGTGCGAATAGGCTTCTTATGAGTATCTGTTAAAGGAACATGAATCCAGCCACTTGGTTCCACTAATTCAAGTTGCTGCCAAAAACAAGACAAAAAAGCAAAACATTTAGAAACAATTAACATACTTAATATAAGCGATCACATATTAAACCTGTTTAATAGAACAGTCTTGCAAATAATTTGAAAAAGTAACTAAAATCTGAATTTGAAATAGTACAGTTGAATACTCAGAACTAATTTACTGCTGGTATAACTGCATATAAATTAATTCAGTTGACTACAGTTGTGTTTGCTTTTGCCTTTCAGAATCTACCCTTTATTTTGTGCCTTAATGTTAAAATAAAAATCAATATATAAAAATATAGACAAGTATAAATTCTAGAAAGTCAAAGCACTACTATTTGGATCTCGTTAATGAAGTACACTACTCAAAGGTGAGAGAAGATATGCATCTTAAAAAGTTAAATTGTTTTATCTAAGCACTCTGAACTAAAATACACTAGAATGACTTACATAGGAAACTAAATCCACATAAGGTCTGGGTTTTCAGAAATCCCTTAAATTAGAGGGACGGAGGAGGAAGAAGAGGAAGGTGACAGAGGGAAAAATACCAGATAACTCACAGACTTCATCTCATCTATGTGTCAAGACAGATACCTGGCCAGTTAATAATTGCTGCACAGCCATTTAGTCACATTCTAAAGTCCATTTTGACTTGCCTTTCATACAAACTAAGTGTAATATGATTATTCTTTCTTCTTTAATTTTAATCCTACAGAAACCAATGTCAAAGCAAGCAAAGAATTGCATTTCGTTAACTCTAAACCACATCACTGACACATCAGCATGCTGAAATCAAGCTAGATGCTATACAGAAGTGTGGTAATAGCTTTGGTTTAAAGCTAGTTGCCCAACTTCAAAGCACACAGCTCAAAACACATATGGAAGAGCACACAACTAAGCGGAAGTCTTGGGGGGAAAAAAAAAACAACCCAAAACCCATAACAGTTGTCCACAAGCAAGTGGATTTCACACAGCGAAGCAAATAAAACTGCTGTTCTTAGCAGCCAAATTCCTCTAAGGAAGATCTATGCTTTGAGCAGCTCAAAATCCCCATCTTTCTCCTGAAAATACTGCATGACAAACATCCTGTCAAAAGCCTTGCCATTGCTGAAGCTTTTAAAAAGACCCATCTGAGATCTACTGTTTCAGAGGCAGCAAACACCCTGCGGGAATGACCCAAGAAACAAGATTTTTTTTTTTTTTTTTTTTTTAAGTTTTATGACTACTTTAAGTTTAAAGAGACAAAAAACCTCTCACACCTCCACCTTAACAGAAGAAAGCCACCACAACCTAAAATTTCTCACTGCTGTAGGCTCTCCAACAAATAATTTCCAAAGCATTACATTCACTAATCCTTAGCAGCAAATCTTTTCACTACAAGGAGCTAGACACCTCCACAAACACACATCCACCTATTTGTCGCTTTCTAAAAAAACCTACAAAATCTTTCTTTTGCATAAGAAACTGCAGGTAAAAGTTGGCTTTAGGAAGTGATAAAAATTATGTCTGTTGAAGCTGCTTTACAAAGGGGAAATTTATCATGGTGAGGTAGTAGTCAACCGTTTGAGCAAGTATGCTTTCCACTTCCACAGAGAACAGAAAAGATGAGGATCCCAGTAATATTTTATTCAACCTAGTGCTAAGGTAAAGTGGCTATGATTTAGAAGAGAATTAAAAGGTTATTGCTAATTAAATTTACATTTCAATACTATTCTCACAGTTTACAAATTTCAACTGCTGATTCAAAGTGGAAAATTTAAGTTCCAGAACTATGATACTGGGATTTTTAGGCTTGGATCAGTATGAAATGGATTAGTTAATACAGTATAAAAAAAAAGTATCACTTTCTACAGTAGTATATATAGATATACAACTTGACATCATTGGTTTCAGACAGATCCAATATAGTTTACGTTTGTATGCTTTATTGAGAAAGAAATTGCAAAGAGTGAAATGATGACTCTACCTCCAGAACCAAGTGAGCTACCAAGGGATTGGCAAAATTGGACTGTTTGTACAAAAGGAAGTTGGATGCTTATTAAGTTCACAAAGAAAAATCACATCTTTTACTTGAGAATTATTAGGATCATAAAGGTAAGCATAGGAAAGTTACCAGTTGCAAAGGCAATTTTATTAATGTAATAAGATACTTTCATCTTATTACATAAATACATTTTTGATTACATATTTATCAATGCTTTGTTTCATCCCTGATCAATGGGAGGTTGGTTATATGCTTTATTTATAGCATGTTATTTTCCAGTCCAGCTACAAAGGCAACCAATTTCTTCACAAGCCTTTCTACAGAGATGGGACAAGTAATTTCTACATCTGCAAAACAGGCAACTGAGGCATTAGGTTCGTTAATTAGATTAATATATTCCCTAGTTCCAGATGTCAAATTTCACATACTTTGAACCTGTCCTTAGTAACATACAGTATTTTACATGAGGTTTAGCTCCCACTGAGTTCACTTGCAGTTTTAAGTGTCTGCATTTCTGCAAATTGATAAGAGTTCTCAAACCAGCCACCAGAACACACAGTATGAGCAGCCACCTAGGAACAATTATTTGAGTGCATCATGTAAAAACACCATCACTAAGCACAGATTTCATACGATTCATCAAGCAGCATTCAACTGTCTTAGCCACAAAGCCTTTTTTTAATTCCTGAAACCTCTGCTTCACTTATTCCACATGTTCCAACTTCTGTAACAGATGATACACATCCTTTACTGTACAAATCCTGGACTCATCCTCAGAATGGAGGATTTTTCCCCATTGCAATCAAATAGTTGCCTCTTGGACAAAGCATGTGACACCTGTGATCAAGTTGGAGGCTGTACTACAGTGTATTAAGTGCAAGAGGTCTAAGTTAGACTTAAATGTTTGAAAAAAGTGAGCTCTTGATTTTTGCCCTCTAAATAACATTACTGTACTGTGTACAGTTTGAGTCTAACCTTTTTTTAAATTGATGCCTACATAGCTCAGTAAAATGATTAAAAACCTTGAGAACCACTCAACTACTGAAGGTTAAATACAAGACCTAACAATTATTATCTGAATATCCACTGGAAAAGGAAGCAATGTTTTGCCAGTACGATACACACATTTTCTGTGACCAAAGGGTGGTACAAACCAGACACACACACACGCTCCTAAATTCTTCCCCTGCACATCTATCATGCTCTTTCAGATGAGTGAGACAGCTTCTTTTTCTGGAGGTCCCAGGTCCTTCACCAGGGAGAAGGAATAGGACATGGGAATAGGCGGTGCTGGTACAAGACAAAATGCTGCCCACTTTTAGTTCAGTGTCAGCACCCATATCCAGCCGTTAAAATTCCTAGCAGAAGTGGGATGAAATATGCTCTAGTCTGCCTGGAGCATTCCCAGTGTGAACAGAATCTAAAGGAAACTTACTGTGAAGTTTTAAGAAATTCCTATTAAGCCCATGCAAATGGCAATCTTTCAAAGCCTTGTAAACCGGTCTGGAAATTTGGGTGGATTTTTACAGGGAGGCAAAAGGCACATCCTCAACACAAAGGCTGAACTATTGCCAAATTTCAAATCCTTGCTTCAGAGCTTGGGGGCACTGGAGCATCAAAGAAGGACACCAGAATATTCTCACACAAGCAAAATAGCATACTTTTCACTAGCCTTATTCTTGGAACAGAACTGCTTTGGCTGAAACTTTCAAAAAAAAATTCAACCCAAAGCAGACATCTGGCATGGAAAAAAATCTGTCTGAACTGAACTTTGGCAAAAGTAATAAAGTAACTAAGAGTTAAGCCTTAAAATGGAAAGGGTCACACAACCTTAAGTACAGGTGGCACTAGCAGCTCTACCTGTAGTAAATTCTATACTTTAAATCCATTTCAGTTGACTCTGCTGTCAACCCTGTTCTTTAAAAGCACTAGCCACTGTATAGAGATATGTTTCACTCCAACTCTACAGCTTAAGTCCATTATGAGAAAATATCGGATCAAGTTCCCTCCTGTATTTTTTCCTCCTATGTAGGTCATTAAGAATCAGTCACAATTAACTGGCTTCCAAGAAAATTTTAAAAATCAACTATATTATTAAACTACCTAAGTGAAATTAAAAATTGGAAATTTCTTTCTGTTACGTGTTTTACCAAAAAAGGTTAAAAAAAGAAAAACAAATGAAAAAAAAAATCAATGTAAGTTCAGTATTAGTAACTCAGGACAGTTCCTGCAGCTCTAGATTAATCTTACACACAATATACTAAAACCCTAGGGTTTGTTGGTTTGGGGGTTTTTTTTGTTTGTTTTGTTTTTTTAAATTTACTTTTAATACTATAACTTTTGTGACAACTGGTAAACAGCATCATGAAAGTCAAAATAAAGGAACAAAGGGATAAAAATTGAAATAGAAAAGTCACTCACCTGTCCTTTGCTGCTGTTACATACTCTTATCTATCTCTTCTCCTGCTTTTTCTCCATTGCTTTCTTATTTTTCCTGTCCTCTGCGTGCTACAGCTTTACCTAGGGACATATACTCCCACTCCAGTAATCCATATTATTTTGAAAGCCAAAGCAGAAATAACGTTCTCAATGGAAATCTCCTCCCCAACCAATTTAATAGCCCTGCTTCTTCACTTTACGGTGTAGTCCATAGGTTCTACAGGATTCCATACACATTTGGCAAGGCTACTGTTGCAACTAATGGGTATTTTACCATAGAAGATGCAAACCACACAAAAAAATTAAAAATAAGCAAAAAATCAAGGCCAAAGCAACTTGAGGCTACACCTCAGAAAGATGACTGAACACAAGACCGTAACTGTTAAAACAGGAAGCTTGTTGTACACTGGTATTGCTGGCCTTCTTATGGGACAGGAAATCCAAAGGCGGCTTTTCTATTGAATATTGACCGCTTCCATTCTCAGTGATATGCTGTGGCATCTTCAAAGTGGCATATAACTCAAACTGCTACTTCTACTAGGCTTGTAAACCCGATCGAAGTTGTTCTCTATATTTACACTAGGCCAACAACCTTGAAATGACAGATTATTTTTGTTGCCCTATGAAGATATCTTCTGCGAAGATACAGAAAGGAAAAAATGACTTTAAGTAGTTTCATATTCAGGGTTGTTACAAACATATCCCAGAATGCATGCCAGACAGGGCTTCCAGATTTCAGGGAAGTAAGTTTTTCTGTGCATATATAGGAAGAAGCAGCAGCCTTGGAGAACAAATCCTCTTCTGCACACATGTACTGACAGAAAGCTGAGAATTACTGCTGCCATCACAACTTCAGCATGATACAATGTGATTCTCTCAGATGTTAGGACATCACCACACTTCCATTTAATCTGGATTTACTAGATCCAAATGACAACAAATCTTTCGAGTGGCTGCCTCTAAAACAGGCTGTGAAACCAAACAGCATTTGATTTTACTCCTACTTTTCTCATAAAAACTGTTAAAGAAAAACTGTTAAAGCTGCTTCTTTTTATTTCAGTGACTTAGGCACCTTTGAAATTTGAAGTCACAGATAGACTCTTCTTCACAAATATAATTGTGCCTTTCTATGTGCTTAACTAGTTCCTACCATACAGTTATATAAAAAAAAATCTCAGCTTTTCAAAGCAGGTGTTCTCTATAAATAATGTATTCTTCCAAGCAGAAGATTATAAAACTAAATTCCAGAGGAAATAAATGCTGTTTTCAGAAATTAAGTATTTATCAACACACAGACTTTCTCTGAGTTGAGTGATCTAAAATGTGAAGGCTTTTACCCTGATAAGCCATTGTTTTTCTACAGCTACCCAAATATGTTTCCAGAACAACGGGCAAGGACAAGGAAGGCTGGCTAAATTTCCAAAGTTCTCTTTCTATAACTGCCATGTCCTACCATATAGCTACCAGGATGCAGAATTAGTAGACCTCTGCATAATTCCAAGTATTGGAACTGTCAACACATGAAGTAGCAGAGCTTGGGCTTCAGCCATCACTTCACTTAGGAAGGAAGAGAACCAGTTAATAGCAGTGATGCACCAGTTCCAGCAGAAAAATGAAGCATGTCCAAAAGAAACTTCACAAGTTCCAAGTGAGTCAAAGGAGGGACACCACATTAGCAGCTTAACAAGAAACACAGAAACATGCTGAAAGGACCCACTGTGAAAGGCACACTTCTTTGCTCTAACGAAGCAACGACCACCTAAGGAGGTGGCTCTGTGGTCTTAATCAGTCACCTCCTTAAACGGTCAAGAAATCTAACTTCAGTCCATTAGGTAAGAGAAGTTTTCCATTCTTCCAAATAGCAGTTCCTGAAGAGTCTAGAGGAGCACAGTCCATCCCTCAGGAAAATTCAACTATGGGTTTGGGCAGACAGGGGTTGCAGAATAAGCTACACTAGGCAGTGAAACCTGAAAATTACTGTCATATATAAGCTTTTTGTTCCAATGAACTGAAAGAAATAACTTTTGGGAAGACTGGGAAGGTTGAAAAATAGAAAGGTCAAAAAGATCCTTGCAAAATGTTTTATAAAACCTCTTTCTTCAGACTATTCTGCTCCAGATTAAAACAGTAAAAATTAGCTAATGCCCAGATATTAGAATGTTCTACCTGATTTCAAAAGACAACTAAACACACAAGCCAAGCTAGAAAAAGTAAGTTTACTGATGAAGATTACCAAAGTAAAATATTTGTCACAGAATATGCAGCTGAGCCTAGAAGTAGCATAGAAGTCAACTAAACCACAGAGACTCTGAAAATATACTAGAGAAGTGCTCAATCAGCTCAATAACTGAAAAATAACATAGCGTCATGGAAACACTATGAAAAGTGACAAAATATTAGGTCAATTTTTCATGAATGCACTAAATTTGACTTCATTTTACATAGATCAGTTTTCAACACATCTTGCCAAGTTTCTCTTGGAATCATTGGTACCCATATAAATAATCAAATGCAAAGTGTGCCAATTCATTTTACGCAATTAAGCTGTTTGTAAGTGACAATGTATATAGGTCCAGAATCACCCATAGCTCATCTTCACTCATTTTGGAACTGTTGAATGAAGTGGTAAGATGACTTGCAAAGTTAGAATATTCTTTAAAAAATGCTCTGTAGAGCAACACTTCTGCTTTATTATGTCAAGCAGAAGCAGCTCACAACTGTCTTGAGGATCTTTCACTGCGAACTCCTGGTAAAAGGCAGACATCTAAAAGCTGGAGTTATAGCCTCTGATGGGGAAGGAATCAGCTAAGACAATGTTATCCCACTATGAGGATCTCATCCTTTAAAATATGATTGGCCAAGTTTTAAATACACTTGACAAGTAAAAGAGCAACAGACTGAGGTGCAAAAAGGATTCAAGCCACAGAAGATTTTTCTTTTTTTTAAAACAATATTTGGTAAATAGTATAAAACCATTAAATTGGAGGCTGGCTTGGCTAACTAAAAATATAATGCTTCTACACAGGTGTCACTGAAAACTTGCAAGTAGTTTTTACACAAAACATGCAACTGGTTGGATGGAGATCTGCAGTCGGATCACTGATACAATGCAAAAAAACCAACTATTGACAAAACTGTCTGAAGTCTAATGCAGAAGTTATTCAAACCATGCCCCTCTCTTTCCCCCAGCTCATTGCTGTCATTACAAACTTAAGCATCAGAGGAGTTTGTTGTGGCTATCCAACTGGAACTGTGATACAGACTTGCCAGTGGGCATCATCTCAAGGACACACCAATATACTTGAAGAACTGAAATTCCTCAAAACAGTGTCATTTCTAAGTCCTATACTGCCTAGTGGTCCCCTTACATAAAAATCAAGCTTAATCCATTCTCATTTCCTTATGATTTAACACCTAAATTCCCATGGTTTCTTAAAACAATGCAGGTTCAATAATAGCAGCCAAACTACAACACCTCCCAGAGTCACAGTTACTGTAAGTAAACCATTACTCTACAAAAATGCATTGATAGGTTCCCAGTGTGGGTAACTGTGATGCAAGTCACATCCTCCTTGCATGGTGGGCCAAGGATTAGCATCTATGGTGCTCAAACAGATACTCTTACACTGCCTTTCTGAATTTCATGTTTGGACTACAAAAACAGGACAATACATGTTGGACAATGTCGGTGGGTTATATCACATTGCCACCTTGCAGATCACAGAAACAGGTGTGTTTCTGAAGTAAGTGGATAATGTCAGTTGAGCTATGATGTAGCCTAAATTTCATTTAGCGAAAGTGATTCACCAGCCAACTCATGAAATGGTTTCATTGACTGGTCCATTTTGATATTCTTTAGAATTTCCCCGTATGGTAAAAAAGCAAGGAACAGTTTCATTTGATTTTGCTAATCAAACAATGCAATCTCTTCCCAAATGTACTTCATTGATTCACACAGAATTTCAACACTACAACAGGAATAAACTTAGGAAGAATACAGCATTGAAATAATCCATTAAATGTTCAACAAGGAAATTCAGGTTTTGCATTATTATTGCCCGCATAGTTTGTCTTTGAAATCTTCTGAAATCAGATGAGGAGCATGTAAGAAGACAACAATTAAGTCTTAGACAGGAGGGTAGTCTCTGGTGAGCAAGTACACACTTTTGACAAATGGTCAAAAATGGGAGAAAATGGGATACAACTGCACCTGCTGTGGAACGCCAAGAATTTTATCACAAGGGCTCACAGGAAAAACGGTCATTTCAATAGTATCAAGTGATAAACAATCATCAATACCAATGCCCGCAAAAAGGGACAAGGCTATGCTGAACTGCCCACATAAACTCCTGACAGATGAAGTCACTTTGGTAGAAATCCCACAGGTTGCTACATGGATGGTCTGGACACATGTGGAGGGGCCCCTGTCCGTGGTACTTAAGCAACTGCCACCCTGCCCACCACACTCACACTACCACATCAGCTCACAGTACTTGCTGGTAACACTTGTACAGTCAGGTACGTGCAGCATGAGACACAAATAAATAGCCTGAAAAATGCTAGGCTACTGTGGATTTGTCAGCCAAAACTGCCTTAATATTTTCTGAAATTACAGTCGAGTGTCTGTTTAACTCTGGGTGGCAGAAAAAGAGCAAGCAAAAGGAAAAAAAAATAAAAATAGACAACAATTTTTGAATACTTCAATCCTCTAGAATTTGGCTGAAAACAGCTCTTCATGCTAGAAAATGTATCTGCAGAAGCCATCAGGAATTTGTCACAGCCTGTTTGAGAGGAAAGTCTGGAAAGAAAGGAACACCGTTTTCACACTTTGTTGTGCCATATACACTTTTTTTTTTTCCAAATGTTCTGAGAGGAACGATGCATAGGCAGCTCAAAATCCATTACAAAAATATATGTCTCAAGATGTATATAATGTTTCAGAGAAGGCCAAAAATGTTAAATGGGCTTGGACAGTTTGCTCTCAAGTCCCACATGTTTAAAATGCAATTTTTTTTGTCAAGCGAGGTCACTTGAACTTCTACATAATCGAGTTTATGCTTGACACATCCATAAATTAAATCTCATTAGAGAAGGGCTGCCTATCTGTGTATGTTTTAAGTGGTAGTCATCCTATCCATGGGAACTTAAGAAAAATACAAAAACCTTCTCCCTGTCCCTTTGGAAAGCAGGGTGATCAAATCAGCAAATATAGAGTGACAACGCAGTCTAGCATGGAGTTCATATGTGCATGTATGAAAATAAGGCCTAACACTCCAAAGCAAATCTTCAACCCACAGCAGTAAGTCATGTAAGTTTAGTTTGGTTTCAGCTAAAACAGATTCCATCTTAACAGGAACCTGTTGCTCCAGAAGAAATACTGTCTCCAGCTGAAATCAGTTGTAACAGCTGTGAAATTTTGGATCTCTGATTTAATGAAAAATGGTATTTGGAATTCATTTAAGGATCAGTCAAGACTGGAGGATGGGAAGGCAAACATATCCCAAGCTCATTAGCATTCTGCTGGGACCTAGGTCTCATTAACTAGCTGTCACAATAGACAGAAATGCCATACCTTTGCAGGTGCACTGCTATTAAACTTTGAGAAGACTCCAGGTATCAGGGGAAATCCTGTAGACTTACAGGGACTTGGCTCCAATGGGAATCTCAGTTACTTCCCCTGAGCTTGGCAGATAGTATGCTGAAGCTGAAAAAGCAACAAAAAAAGTTTCTTGAGCTTATGCTCTAGAGTGGTGGCCTGGCTGACAGTGTCAAAAATAGGTAATGCAGCCCAAAATAAACTTTCTGCTTCAATTTGCCTACTTCTGGTACCCAAGTTGTTTAAAGTCTAAGTTGCAGACATACTGGAACAGACTGCATCTGGACAGTCTGGTCCTAAAAATGAATGGTAGCTGCAAATCTGTAAACTTTCCAAAATTCCAGCATTCTGGATGAGGGTTTTTTTAATTATTATTTTAAAAACCAGGGTACTATCCAATTAAAGTTATGAGTAGCTCAGAGTATTATACATGCAGATGGGAGAAAGGAAACAGTACATTTAAAAAACTACAAAAAAATTACTAGACAACATATAGCCAACACTGCGCATATAGAAAGACGTGCAAACCTAATTCAGTGAAATCAAACATTTTTGTACCTTTTGGGAAGCATTTCAATCATAAAAGCTTATCTTACTGCAATGTTTTTTCATTTTTCAGACAAGTAACTAAGGAGGAGGCCCCATACACAAAAGGTAACAGCTAAGTATCCTACTACATAGGAGTCTGGCAGAAGATGGCCCACTGATACAAGTCATTTTTGGCACACTGTGTGATGAAACAGAATAGAACCAAAAAACACTAACAATTATATGTTTAAAGGATCAACTATTGTAAAAATAGAGCAAACAATGGCATAAAACATGGCAAATGTTATTCACAGAACTGTTTGTTTTTAAACCCTTCAGGTAACTTTTACCTGATCAGAAGACAAGAAAAAAACAAAATAGGGAGACTTACCAAAAAAAAAAAAAATTGTGTCAGACACACCAAAACAAAATACTGTACAATTTCCCAGTTCATTCCAACAAATGGAACTATCGGCATTCAAGCTTTCTAGTCACAATGCAAAATAGCGACAGAACCATCAAAAAACCATCTGGTTAAGTATGTGGACTAAGGTTTTCATAACAAAGGAAACAGGGCACAAAGTTCTTAAAATTAAGATGGCACATTACTAGCCCTTTTATTTGAAGTCTTATCTTAGTCATGAATTTGAGTTCCTCCCCCTGCCAATTCCTGTACTAAGATCTAAAAACCTTAGACCCTCTTCAAAGCAGCATCCATCCAAAATAAGGACATCATCTCCTACAATTTCCAGGTGAGTCAGGTGGCTCTCAGGGAAGATAGCAGCACTTCAACAATATACTGAAGCAAAGTAGAGGAAAAAAGTAAGTAGCATAGCAGAAAGTGAAAGAGCAGACAGCTACACAAAGAGAACAGAAAACAGACTGAACAAGAAGAGTGGAACATGTGACAGCAAAGAAGTCTGATAATATATTTTCTTAAAAAAACAAACAAACTCTGAAGTTCAGGTGAAATTACTTTACAAATGGGACTGATGACTAACAAACAGGACAAGGTGTTAATATTGGCAGCTGCCTTTTATGAAATGTTACAGAACACTACAAAAACACTACAAAAAAAAGGAGAGAATAAGCAGAATTTCCTGTAAGCAACAAGTGCTTTAAGAGATAATGCTACAATAGTTACTTGTTAAGAGATGGCCATATGCAAAATGACCTTAAGGCAAATAGAATTAAGACATCAGAAAGCAGGAAATAGAAGAGCCTAAAGGAAGAAGTCCTATCAATTTTTTCCAACAAGAACTGCTGGGTACCAGCAAAAACAATATAAATGGACTGTATGGATGCACTGCACAGATGTATTGCAAGTGGAAATTAATGACTGAAAACACTACTGGGAAGTAACTAATCTTAAAAACGGTGAAGAGGTTTGCAAAATGGATGAAAACTGTACTTCTGAAGTCTGCAGTTCCCATTTGTTCTAACGTATATAATAGAATGATATTTTGTTTGTGTGAAAGTGCAAAAAAAAGCTTATAATTTACCTTCAGAATTGTTCAGCCATATCCAGGAAATATGTCTAGACATAGCTACGGTTAAATTACACAAAGAAAGTATTTGAAAAAAATCAAAAGTTGAAAAACATGCAATGAATATTAAAGATAAGTGTCTGAAAAACTAGCCATACTGAGTTAATCCTATATCAAATAATCTTGAATAACTTACCAGAGATAGCTTAGTGATTACACTTCATGCCTTGCACTTTGCATTCCAGAGAATGCTGGAATGTGTCAGCAAATTATAGTAAATGAATAAATATAAGAAAATGGGAATATCATGAGATTTTTTTTTAACAGTCAGTAATAGTAGCAGTAGTAAACAGCTGCCAGCTCTCAAGCACCTTTCACAGGTGAGAGGAAGAAAGTACATAAAAAAAAGCATTCCCCTATTACACATTGAAGAGTGCTAGACTTGTCATCTTCTACCAGAAGACAGGCTGACAAAACTGCATGGCTTTAACATTTTATCTTTCATATTTAATTGTTAGGAAAAGAAATTATTTTAATATAATTTGCAGTAAATTATACCTGAGTGATAGCAAATTAAAAAAATCCTACTTTTTCTTTACCAGTAGGAGGACAAGTTGTTGCTTCATAAGAAAAAACAACACTGGGGTTAAAGGAAAGTATTTCTCCTGGTTCCACAGGAATGACTTGTTTCTGAAGAAGTAGAGAATGAAAGAGGGTCGCCTCTCCTAAAATCAAGAAATTTAAAGACCCTAAACCTATGTAAATAATCCCCAAATCCTGCAAAAGTATAGTATATAAACACATAAAACATTTCTGCATCTAGATAAGGACTCTGTGGATGTGGATACTCAGTAAAGGCGAGTGGGGCAAAACCTTATAAACTGTAACATTACTCAAGTTAGTTATAGCATGCCAGATTTCAATAAGCAAAGGCAGAGTCACATTTCGCAGGATCCAGAGCAGATGTAATGCTCAACTCAAGGAATATTTACTCATTGGAAACAAATGCAAGAGACTGTTGTGAAAACTGTTTGTATAAATTTAAAATGCAATGCAATGTCTCATCTGAGAAAGATCACAAATTCATAAACATGTCTCACTAGAGATATATTTTCATATGAATGAAATTTCAAAGAGAAGAAATAAGAGTGTATCTGTCAGAGGTTCAGCTGGGTAGTTTTATATGAGCCAGAATACACTAAGTTTGCAAAAATTGGAATCAGGACTATTGCCCAATGGAAGCATTTAATTTTACATCTACACACAACTTCTTTTTCTTTAACATACTGGAACAAATGCAGTAGAGTTTTTACCTTTTGCTTGTGCTTTCTTACAAATATATGTAAGTGTGTCCAAAAAATTGCAAGGCTATGTTTCATTAATGTGGAAGTCAGACTCTAGACTCTGCTTCTCTCAATCTGGATTAATTACATTTCTTGACTTCTTTCTACAAGTCAAAGATTCCTCAAGCCACCATTCACGCAAAGAATGTACAGTTCAAAGAGATATTCAGATGGAGCTATATGGCGTTGGGCTAATGACTACCTTACAGCAACAGCATGTCTACTATGAACAGCAGCCTGGAACAGTCTTAATGCTACATTCAACAGATGTAAGAATATCAGCTCTTCAGCATAAACTTGTATAAGAATCGATAGAAAATTACATCATATATGCTCAAGAAGAATGAAGGGGTGGGGGGGGGGAATCACAAGCATGACATAATTGAAAACTTGCTTACCAATAGACCTACTAAGTCCTAAACCTAGAGCTACTGTTGGATATCATCTTATTGCTTAGAGATGTGAAGTCAGTAACAAGCTGATGGAATTGGATTACAAATATATGTGACTTACTCTATATCTTAAAGTCCTGTAGGTACATATGGCTCCTCTGCTTAATTTAATTCTGCTATGTGAGCAGATCTTTATTGCCTCATGATAGACAGTATAAATAAAAACAGGAAAGTCTAATAATTCCACAATACAAGTTCTTAAACCAGCAATGCTGGATTTACCCAAAGCCAGTTTATGATACCTCTCCATTAAACATGGTGACCATCCTAATCACAACACAGACCTGTCCAAACAGAGGGAAGCCTACTTGAAAATTTTACAAAGTAATTTCTCCTGATATGGAACTTCAACTCTTCACAACACTGAAAAAAAACCAATATGCTTTGATTTAACCTTACTAATTATCCTCTGTAACATCATCATGCTAACAAGTAACAAATGAATCTCAACATAAGAAAAATAAATGAGGATTTTCTGCATTTGCTAGTAGAAACTATCCCCCAAAAAATTCTTCACACACACAGTTGAACTTGACTTCTGACAGATACAGAGGGAGCAAAAATGGAAAAAAGAAAAAAGTACCATAATAAGTATTAGGGGCTAGACTCACGGTTCACTCAAAGACTGTGACTGAGAACAGTGTTCATAAAAGGCTTCAATAAAAACTGTATGTATTAACATTCCTTTAACATGAGACATAAAACACTCCAGAATTCATTCAGAAATAAAATAGGACTGTGAGATAAACCTAGTTTAGGAATTGGACAAAGAAGGCTAGAGAGCACAGGCCCTTAAGCCAGATTCAAATGCTACATTATTACTCTCATTCCAGCCTCTCATGTGTGTTCCTGCAGAAAATGGGAAAATCCTGGGAAAGGTTTTTCTGGTTCAAATGCATGATCTTGTTTATCTTATGACAGAGTAAGACAGAGAACAGTCCACAGAAAGAAAGAGATTATACTAGAGACCTATAGAAACATTTCCATGCACTACCTGAGATAAAGTACAGGATAAAACTACATCCGATTCCTCCCCCTCACGCCCCCTCTTCCCGAATACTTAGCAAAAGAATACGATTTAGACACTGTCTAGCAGTGTTCTCAAAGCAGACACACTATCCCTGACCAAAATAACACTTCAGGAACCAAGGGAGCAAGACCTAACTCTAGAAAGGACTGCCACGATTATAGCTCTGAAGCAAGTGAATCTCTTGATCAAGAACTCTGTATTTGTTCTAGACAGCTATCACTTGCCAGATAGTATTTTGTCCTAAACCTCAAGGATTACTTTAATTTGTCATGCGAACAACATTCCTTTCCATAGTTACTTTCTTAATGACAGTGTGAATAATCTCAGTTTTCCACTAAAATGTTAAGCTTCAGCTTATTTTATTTTAATGATAAAACCCCCTCATATACCTACATGAAATAGATTTATTCATCTACTTTTACCTGAAGAAAAAGTCTGTCTTTTCATTTTTCAGGATAGAGAATAATACATTCTTACTACTGTTTATGCATGCTAATACTACCTGTGAATTGATGGAAATTTTTAGTTGGTTGTTTTGGTGCTGGTCTGACAAAGCATGGCACATCCAGTGCAATTTATGGATTTGTTTTGGGGTTTTGTTTTGGGGTTTTTTTTAAATCTTACTTAATAGCAGCACCTGATAACTTTGCCACAAGGTGATACCTTCTACAAGTAGTGAAATCTGACTGAATTTGTACTAATGCAAATAAAGATACTTACAACATGGAAGCCACACATAAGCCAGAAAATAGTAAGTGGTGGACTAATTGGCTCCTAATTTCTCCTAAGTTGGAGCCACTTCTTCTCCCCACCCCACTGCTAAACTGTTAAAGAAGAGTTGTTAAGAAAGTCACAGGATGTTCCAAGCTGCTCTTGCCAACAAGTTGTTTAAGTGAAACAGAAAATAAGGTGTGGTGTGCCAGCTGACATGATAGCATGAGACTTTCTTAGTTCTTAGGTATCCTAGAAAGTTCCCATTCCTTTTATAGCTTCTTTTCTTATGCTTAACTCAAATTAAATGTCAACTGCTGGCTTTCCTCCTTGAAGGATTTTAATACTGTGTTAGTAGTAGCACCCAGAGGTATCAGAATCAATCTTTGATTTGACCTTTCTGCACTTACGTAGCACTTCTCACTGTCTGAAATCATCTAGTACTCCCTCTTTGGATTACTTTCCACAATTAAGTCTGTGAAGACAATCAGGTAAATCAAAGCTGATTATAAGTAATTCACTGACTTTATCCTCCCAATCTTGATGCACAGTTTGTGGAAAAAAAAAAGCTCAAATGCCACTGCAAGATTATTTCCAACTGGCTAGTAACCTCTCCAGAAAGAGAAAAGCAGGACTGAGCGAGCAACATTTTACTAGCATCTTTAACACAAATGAACTCTGTTTTAAATCTTTCAAGGAAGATGCGAGTGTGTAGAACTGGACTCCCACAATGTTCTTTTACCTATGGGATCCAAAAAGAAAGCAGATAACTTTGGATTTCTCAGGTCTAGGGAACTTCAAGGATGCAAAAGAGCATGGCTGTAGGATGTGGTAGGGGTGGAAGAAAAAGCACATGAAATAGGTAAACAGTCCTCTATTTAACAATTTCCATGCAGTATGCAGGGCCCTTTACTACGGAAAAACATAATTTCCCTTTCAAATACAGGTCTGCTGCTATCAGAAAGCACTTCTCCAAGACTTCCTCATTAGCACGCTGCTTCCCTACAGATTAAAGTCATCAACAAGTCCCTTGTTCCAGACATTATGTTCAATGGTACCTACCTTATTGCTCTGCTAAATAACTGGTAAAGTCAGGTGTCTGGATTCCTCCCAGAATACTCATCATTCCCCCCCCACATCCCCAAAAGCCAATACATAATACAGCAGGTGAATAAAGAAAGCAAAGACATTCAGCCTTCCTTAGCTCAAATCTTGAAGCCTGATGTGACCAGGAGCCTCTTCAAACATCCAAGAAAAAAAAACCCTAACTGACAATCCACACAGCAATTTCCCCTTGGGGACACACAATTAAAATTGTTACCAGACGCTTCCCTTCAAAATTTTTACAAGCAAGGACAACCAAGAGAGATGCATGGTGTTATTACAGCAACACTGCATGGAAATTCACAGTGGAGGCATTCCTCTTATCAAAAATCAAAAAATCTAATTCTGTGCCCAAACAACCTGTTGACTTAAAATTTCTGCAATAGATTGTAGCACGTTTGTTCACAAGAAGTTATAAAAACAGTAGTATAAACTCATAAATAATTTGCTGTTTAGCACAGAAGAGCACACCTCAGTGGAAAAGCATTATGCTTTAATCTGAAAAAGAAATTAAGATAACCTATACCCAAGAACGAGCCCATTACCATATTAATAACAGTAAAAAGGAAAGACATACACCTTTGCAATTACTTCACTGAAGGAAAAAGACACACACGTATATAGTTCTGTGGTCACATGACATGATCTTAACCACAGTCGAGGAAGGCAGACCAAAAAAAAACCCACCAGTGAAGTCAGTCTGTAATATTTTTTTAGATAGATAACCAAAAGCATAATTTCTATACTGGCAAGCATACACTGACATCATTCGCCACTGGCAATTATACTAGAAGGACTTCAGCACTGTTTAGACAGTCAGATAAATAGATAATTATCTTGAGTACCAAGGTAAACTATCACACTTTACCTAGCTTGAACTTTATAATCTGGTTTAGAATCATTTCCTTTTAACTTTTATGAATCTAGCAGAAGACTAGAAACTGTAATCATCTGTCCCTGCATTAAACAGTTTGCCTACCAGGGTTGCCAACAATATGCCCAAGTGCAGAGAGATTAAAAACAAATGAGAAAATAGATGTTGCTACACACTGCAGTTTGCAAGTGAGTAGTATCACACATGTTTTGCAAACCACCGTTAAAATGAATTCTGGTCAACTGTGGGGGGGGTGATCTGATCGAGCACCATGAAGATGTCCTAGATGAGCCTACATACTGAAACCCAGGGTGAGCTGTAATGCTGGATGCACTTGTACTGGTTTAAAATGTCAACTAGACAACACATTTGCTTTAAAAAGGGAGGAAGGGAAGGACTTAAAATATTGAAGCAGGGAAACTAAGTATTTGAGTCTCTTCTGTCATGCTATCATGTCCCCCTCCACCCACTCACCTTATTCCTCACTTCCATGTTCTGCCTTCAAGCAGAATGCTTAAAAGAAGGGAGGAG
>NW_010526766.1:100138-116832 GCF_000687285.1 Phaethon lepturus
AAAAAGCCATGGTTTAAAAGAAACAAAGCGATGCTATATGTAGCACTAAGGGTTAAAGGCTACATAAAATGCTTTCACAAATGGCAGTAGCATAAGGGTGGGGGGCTGGAAATCAGCTGCAGAAATTGGTAGAGTTAAAAAAAAAAAGGACTATTCCACATCTCTGTCTAGCTAGAATTTTTGTAGGTCAGCAGCACAACCATGACACTGTACAAAGAGGAAAAATGACAGACCCTAGTCTCACAGAACTTTCATTAACACATACATGTACTCCCTTCACCCTTCATACAAAATCTTCTTGCAAAGAAGAGATTCTTCATTTTTATGAATTAGGAATGGTAAAGGGGCTATTAGCGTACTAGTACACTGCTCTTCATTATTCAAGTCTTCCCTGAACAAATCCTTCAGGGATATAAAGAAGGTAAAAAATCCTCATGGAAAACCAGCAGTCTTTCATGGCTGTATACTACCACTTTAGGTATTACACAGATACTACAAAAACTGAAAAGCCCATTGAAACCATCTTGGAAGTCTGTAGTACAGAAGACAATCAGAGATAATCAATAAGGAAATATGGATTCCATAAAGCAATAAACTTGGTGAACAACATAGAGGTATACACAGTATATTAAATGTCTAATACCTATTTAATCAATATTAAAGCACCACTGAAAACAAATAGCTTTTCTGAAAAATGTTACGAAGAAAAGTTGAGTCAATATAACAAATTGATGAACAAATGAGAACAATAGGCTTTAAGGACTGGAAGCATGAGTGCTTTATTTTGGCTTAACTGAGAAGGAACTTTATACGTAAGCGTGTATGGCGCTTTACCTTGATTTTGTGGGGTTTTTTTTAGGTAGATGTAAATTATACCAGTACAAACCAGGCAATTCTAGACCAATTCTAGAACCAATTCATTTGAACAAAAACATCAAGCATTAACAATCAGGTAACAACGGCCATCACCATTACAAGTTTCAACCAGTCAGGTATAAACTGGACACAACCTGACTTTGACTTGGGATATTGGTTCAATAGCATAGATAATCTGCACAGACTACAAGCAAGATGGACAATACTATTACCATTCTACAACAATATTATCATCCTACATACTTCCAAAGAGTGTTGGAGAATATGGTCATCTCAATTTGCAGCTGGTTTCCTATACTATTCTATATTTGCTACAAGGCCACAATTCTATCCCTACTTTTTTTTAAAAATACTAATATAAAAAGTTCAAGTATTTGGCGCTTTTGCTCTCACATAAAGAACACTATCTGCAACCTGCTTCTGTCCAACAGAGAAAAGGACCGGAATTTGTTTATAGTATTGTAATTAGCATACACTAGTGGAGGCTTGCATCAAAGCCTATGAAAAATTCCCCCATCATATTGGAGTACTTTTTTTTTTTTTAATCTGAACTTAAGCCATACATACCAGATTTTTACAGAAGTAAAATACATAACAAACTTTTTAAGAAAGCTCCTCAAACCCTCCTACTAGAACCTCATGCACAGAAAAGAGGTGAAACCATGTAAGCAAAAACTTGCCACAAAACAGGTATTACACAACATAACATAATTAATGTCAAATTGATTAGTAAGTTATCTTGCCTTTTCTCACTGGCAGTAGAGATAGCTCTTTCACTTTTACATGAAAAAAAAAATCACACGCATTTTCTAGTTCCTTTCCCATGGTGGAACTTAGCTTGAATAATCATGAAAAAGACTGTAATTCCAGGCAAGGCTTTCACAAATATGTAAAGTTTTGTGTTTCGATCAGTTCCTCGCCTCTATATACTTGAGTTCCCTTGAGGAAAGCTCTGTACTTCATCATGTTCCTGCCTTCCATGGAGCTGTTGCCACTTTCTTTCACATGGCTTTTCCTCTGCTTCAAAAGGTAAAGTCAGATTGACAGTATTAAAAATACAGGGCCTCTTTAACGTACCCTTGCCTAATTGAGTCCCTCTGTGGCAAGAAAAGGTTCCTTCATAGATTAATTTTTGAATGCTGGGATACAAAACAAGAAAAAACATCTTTTTACATGCAACACATGCCACAGCATAAAAACAATGTTTAGTTCTCTTTTTTCTCTAAGATCCAACAGAAGAGATGTTTATTTCTCTTAAAATACCATTTCAGAGCAAGGTAAGATAAGAATGCTCAACAATTTTATGATGTGTGGACCAAAATAATCTTCCATTCTTCAGAATTCTTCCAGATCTAATGTGCATCTCACTATTTGTACACACATACCTCATGTGCACAAAAGGCTATTTCAGTAACTGCGTTTCCTCATGATTGCATACTAAGCTCTGTTCCAATGTGTTACCATTCCAGTGTATAAAAAGCAGGAAAATTGCAATCCTGTTCCTAATTTCTACAGTTTGAAGCATATATTAGTTGATTTCCATAAGCATATGGAGCAGGTCATATCATCTACAGTGATGATGACATTGGCAGGGAACAGTGATGTTACGTCATTAAATTAGCCTTTCTTTTGTAAAGAGGAGTTCATGTGAACATCCCAGTTGGCAACTCATAAAACATCCTCTCTGCTGGAAGGTGGAAATAGAGAGTACCAACTGCATCAAATAGAAATAGTCCTGCCTCCAACTTGGAGGAGGACTTGACTCCTACCCTTGACATCAATCACAAGGCTTAATAACTAACCAATACCAGTGGATCATTCTACTCCCCTGCTTTACAGATTTCCAGTACTGGTAAATTTTAAATATAAGGAACAGATACTGTCTGCATCCTGATGAACTAAATCCACACACAACTAGCCTAACAGCAAGGTAACAATCAAAATGAACAAGCTGATGTGATGACCTCATCTGCAGAGCATCCTAGAGACAGAAAAAAAAAAGAGTACAGTTTGCAAGTCTATAAAACTAAAGCTTACTCAATCTTTTCTTAGCATCAAGTGTAGTTTGCAGAAAGCAAACTGAGTATTTTTGATTGACATTCTGAACCTAAGGAATAATTAGGGGTCAGAAATGCATATTTCCTTATACAGGAAAGGAACAGAGGAATAGGAGGAATTCCTCCTTATAGAGAGGAAACAACACAGAGGAATGATTTCTAACCAAAGTACTTGAAGCCTAGTCAGAAATCCAAATAAAGCAGTAACAACTCAGTACTCCATCTTCAGAAGAAAGCAGTTTAAAATGCACCTTACAGATGTTTGTTCAGAAACTCGGTAGCAGTACATTTTCGTGATTCATTAGCTCGTAATAGTCCTATGACAAGTTAGCATCTCCTTGCTCCTCAGTATCTAAGTCTACTCCGCATACAGAAAACAGGTTGAGATTGCTAGCTGTTGAATTTCAGAAAGTGTCTAGAAAAGCCCAGCCTCTTCACTACAGTCCCCAGACACTGTACGAGTAAAGAGATTACAATAGGGTCAGACTTCCTTAACTACCCCTTGGAAAAGCTCCCCAGCTGGGGCATTCCTCTGGTTGGTAATTCCCTTCTCTAGCACAGAATCTCTAAAATCAGTGAAACAGCGGCCCTGTCCGTGGTGCTTGGTCACAATACCACACCACCAGGGAGACCGCTCTGCTTGCCCCAGCTCCAGAGCAGCTGGTTACAAAACACCAAGACCAAAATGGCTAAAAAACAAGTTGAAAACAAAATAGACAGCTATTCAACAGAAGACAGCAAAAAGTTGAAACAAAGGACTCGCACTGTTGCCAGCAAAGACATGTTAAGATAACAGGGCTTTCACCTGAGTCTTCAAAGTCTTCAGAACTGAACCCTGTTGAAAAGGTTAAGTAGGCTTTTGTTCAGGTGGAAAATATACAGCAACTGAATTAAAGCAGGCCTCTTTCCAAGCAATCTTTAATACTTAGTATCATTCCTTGATGCAAAGGCTGCTACATAGAACCTTCAGTAACAAAGTGTCTGATCGCCTAAATGTCTTGGAGAGGTACCAAGGGAACAAGCCGGTGAACATTACTTGAAGAGACCAGAAGTCTCCTGCAGCCAACATTTCCCTCACATCCTTTATGGTGGGCTATTTTCATATCATGAGAAAGTGTAATAACGTAAATCACATACTGAAGAGTCTGGATGCTGTTCCAAAAATGCCTCTGTAGACTAACTCGTCCACCCAGATTGTTTCCACCATTATGTGGGAGAATTCAGACCGGAGATGAGAAAATATTTGCTCTCCAAGCTTGACAGTTGTGATAAAAATGTGCTTAAGTCAGAGGAGAAAGCTCACTGCACACATCCTTAACTGTAGTTCCTCCAGCTAGGCAAGGGAATAATGCTGCCAGATTATGACAGCTGTTAGCATCCACAGGTTGGGGTATAAATGACTTATTTCTTAGAGGGGGGGAAAAAACCCTTTAATTCAGAAAACAATTTCATCTTAGGTTCCAAAAAGGACATGCCTGCATACTAGACCATAAATTAAATCTAATCTTACATTAGTGATAAAACTTAGCCTAACAGCACATTGCATTGTTCTGAAAATTAGACCATTAGAAAGAAAACACATGGAGGCATCATAGGACTTTCATTAGACACTATGAGCTGGGCAAGCATTCATGGAAAAATATAAAATGATTTAGCTGGATTTTCCACCCAGTTAATCAGTCCTGAAGCCAATGGAATCATTGTATAATTAAGCAGATTTCTCTAAAGAGCTCGTAACAGTTCACACTGCTTTAATAACCTGCCTATGCGTCAGAGAAGCTGAACAAAAGAGAAAGTTTCAGGACTGAAGGAAAAGTTAAGAAACACATTCTGAATATCAAGCAGTTTAAGAAATATATTAAATTGATAGCAATATTTAACATTACAGTGGCAACAAAGTTAGTCACTAGTATTTTACAGCATCAAAGTATTATATCTCATTAGTAAGCAACTTGACCATATTTTCATCTCAGTTTTGAAGTAAAAAAGCATACGAGCATGTGGTATGCATAAGAATTACTGCTATCATGCAACATATTACAGTCAAATTAATATACTATAAAAGATAATATTAGCTTGTTTCATTTAAAAGTGCCTTTTTTAACTAAATACATTGTGTATAGAATCCCGTCCTTAACAAGAAAAAAACTAAAGAAATATTGCCTGAGAAACTGCGGAAGACTAATATGTTTAGTATACATTTTATCGTTTCTATAGATCTTTAATAACACATATACCCTCAAAAGTGGAAGTTTACCACTGTACAAGAAACTTAAAGTTATTGTAGTTATGTATAATGATGTACTAAACATTATTACAAAAGGATAATAATTTAGTTATGGGAAGGGTAGACTACAAGCACAAAAATCAAACTGATAATTAAGGACAACAATGACATCTAGTGGATACTCGGAAAACAGACCCATAGCCTAACAAGGAAAAGATCCAGCTGCTGTTACTGTCACACAACGTGCAACTCCCAAATTGCTACGATGCAATTAAGAAGATAAAAACACAGAATTTGCAGCTGATGAAAGTCAAATTAACGTGACAATTCATTTTTTTAAATTAAATATTCTTTTGAAAAGGAGTCAAGACCCTTCTATTTAAGATTTACGATAAAAGTATAGGTCAAGACTTGAGAGAACATCACAGATCATTGAAAGGATATAGATAGATACATAGCACCAACATTAACAGAGCCATACATGTTTACTACACTTTCAATTCCCACTGCGTCTGCAACCTTCACTTACAAGTTGCTCTTGTTGGGACTTCAAACACTGAAAAAACAAACTGAAAACAATAAAAATCCCAAAAGTAAAAACTCAAACCACTATTTAGCACGTTCCTTTCCTTGTCATTCTGATTCTTCTGTTATTGTAATACTTGCCGTATACAGGAGTTATAAGTTAAGCCTTCCCAATATATCAGCCAGTAGCTGCTGAGCTCCAGAGAAATCTGAAACCCGGTGCTACCGTAACGCAAAATTAGCAAAAGATACCTGCTTATGAGTAATCTGATTAGTTTGCAAAGGTGGACTTCTACAAAAATCATGGATTACTTTAAATATGCTTTTACTATTTACCAAAAGTTAAAGCAGTTAAAGCAACTCAAATCTGATCTCAATTGTTCTGTCAGAGAAACTTCTGGCTAGAAGTTTCACTATGAAAAAACACTGGTTTTCACTATTACACTTTTGTAACTAAAATCTTTAACAAAACACTACAAATCTATGTCTCATTCGAAGTCTTGAACTTATCAAATGTCATATCTACAGAAATGGAAATTGGATTTTGTATCATATTTTTAAAAAAGAAAGTATTACATCCCTTCCAAAATTTCTACATCTCAGTCACTGTCCAGTATTAAAAAAAGCACTGCAAAAGGTAAGAAACTATACTCAAAAGTAAAACATCATCTATGAACATATCTGATGGTAATTTACATTAGACTTCCATTTTAAATTGCTGTCTTGCTTGCTTTAGATATGATTTTGGAAAAGTTAGTGTTGCAATTCCCCTAGCTCTCACCATCAGCAGAGGCTAGAGTCAGCTATTAGCAAATATGTACCAGATTGTCACTTACATGAAGATTCTCCAACCAGCAGAATACAAAGAAACCTTTGCATAATTGGTGATTGGGCTTTGCATCCCAATTTCTTTTTGCCAGGATCTCAAAGTGAGCTTTGAATCAGCTGCTACTAGTTAATAAGAGTACATGCAGCCTCTCAAAAATGAAAACCAAACTCCAAAGATATTTATCCACCATACACTGCTAAATTAAAACCTGTAGTTTTAAATTCTGGTTCCTAGTGAGACTCAATAGCTGAACCACCCATTCAGAGGGGGGGAAAAAAAAAAAGGAGGGGAGGGGGGCATGAATTCAAGTTAAGTCTAAAAATGCAAGTACTTAAAAGCTAAGTCTCCCTTTTGACATATGCAATGCATAGGTTTTGCAGGTATTTCAAGTGCAACCAAAGTATAACTAATTCTAAACAGTCCTGTTCTGGAAAACCCCGCGCTTTACTCCATTACAGGATCTATGTATCAAGTCTGTTATAACCATGTTGGTAACAGAGTCTGATAAAAACAGAAACCACCCTAAATTTACAAGATAAAAACTGAAAGCAAACATCAAAATTAACCCAGCCATTTTTCCCCTCCAAGGACAATGCCATATTTTACCTCCAAAAACGATTTTAATACATCAGATGTCCTAATGAGAGAGGACTATTTTAAGACGGAAAGCAAAGCATCATTGACCTACCCGGATTTCCTGGAGATTATGAAAATTATTTCCTACTCTGACAGAGATTTTGCTTGGAGTATAACTTTCATCAGATTTGTAGTCTGCATAAATACATAATGTCTTCACTGTTGTTTTTCTTCTGCAAGAAGCAAAAAAAGCCATGTAAGCGTTGTAAAGAAAAATATTCAAGATGAGTTTGTTTCTTGTTTGTAATAACTAAGGATTTAAGTCATAGAATCATAGAATAGTTGGGGTTGGAATGGACCTTAAAGATCACCTAGTTCTAATTCCCCTGCCATGAGCAGGGACACCTTCCACTAGACTAGGCTGCTCAAAGCCCCATCCAACCTGGACGTGAACACTTCCAGGGATGGGGCGTCCACAACTTCTCTGGGCAACCTGTTTTTAAGTTTTAAAACTTAATAGAAGTGTGTCTACTGATTTATAAGTGCTCCATTCTTAAAGCGACTAGGTGTTTTTCCACATTAAGTTACGCAGAGATTTGATTTTTACTGTTCTCCTTTGTCTGCCTTCAAAAGTGTCAGTATACCAAGAAATAGAACAAAAGACCAAGATGCCAAATAAGCACTTGTATGTGATGAAGCATATGTTTAGCTTATCAAATATAGGCTCTGTTACTATACCAAAGAGTCCTCCAGTAAGTAAATAGAAAAATGTGATGAACGTGAAACCTCATCTTAAGAGTTTAGTTAAAGGACCGAAAGCATCCTACACAGAATAGAATAGGAAAATGTTTCTCAATCAATCTGTTGTTAAGTCATACAGGACTACTTTTTTATAAGAACAGACATCTACCCTTCAAATTACACACACAGGCAGAAAAACGGGACAAAAATGTCATCTTAGGTAAATGTGAAACTGTTAACGAATAACATACTACTAAACATTCCTTTTTGTTGCTTATTTAGGCATTTAGTAACCATAACATTTGAAAAAAAAAAAATCTCATTTTTATAAATGTTATCTAACTGGCTTCTTGCCAGGTGGTTTAACAGGATTAACACAGGAGTCCTTGCACTTCCAAAACTCCTATCTTGGTGAACAGTAATCAATACAAAGTTACACAAAACACCCTAACCCATATAGAGTAATTTTTAATACCTAAATTGGATGTTCACCAAATGAGGCTGTGATCCATCTGACTGCCAGTAAGTTTCTAGATTATCATCTCGTAACTGATCCACTCCAAATCCTAAGAAAAAAAAAAAAAGGTGATAGTCTTGAATATCCTATTTCTGTGATGTAAACATCACAGACATAACTCTTCTACAGCTATTACAAACTAAAGTATGTATCCTAAGTTATAACACATAAAGAAGTATTTCTAGATATCCAAGTTGTGCCTATGCTTTTGTGACACAGAACTGAAACAGGGGAATCTGTCAATCAAAGCTCAGTACTCAAGGGTCTTTACATTATTATCTCCTACTGAAGTCTGTGGCATTTGAAACCATTCAGCATGTCCTAGAATTCCAAACAGTTAAGGAGTAATTCATACTAATCACAAGATCAAAACTTAATGGTTAGGCTTTTCCACCTATTCCATAACCTAACTGCTGAACTAAAGGAAAATCATTAGCAGAGACCATTCATTTATCATAAAATTTTAGCCAAATATAACATTTTCTTTTCAAGCAGTCTCCTGAATTTTTCAAATTAGTAGCTAGAACAAGCAATAGATGTCAAAAACAATATTCCTGAAAGTTAATGCTGTCACATTTAAAGAAACAACTCAAAATCTTTATTTTTCTGCTCCCTCATTATCTGTCCTTTTACTAATCACATCCTTTTATTGATTGCCCACACAGATGCAGTTCAAATTCAGCAGTTGAGGTTTAATCTGCAATAAAAAGAAATATCTTCACTCTGAAGTGACTAAACTATGTAATATTTTTCCTCCAAGTAAGGTACCAGGATATCAGACCAAAGACTGAGCACAATATTGTGACATAAAAGGATCACTGACTCTAGGCTGCAGCAAGATACCAGATCAATTCCAACAGATATTTCCAAAACAGCAACTCAATCACCTCAAATGGAAAAGAATACAGATTTTCAGATATTTTCAGCAGGTATAAGCTATCATTAACTTGCACTTCAAGTTTCATTTTACTTGCAGGATTTTAGGGAGCTACACTATAATGGTCGAGTCCACACAAAGTTTGGACAGAACAGTTCAGTCACCCAGCTGCATGGGTTTAAGTTAAAAATTTAAGATAACCAGGCAAAATGCTGAAGCATACAAACAATTACACAGTGCTGAGTGTGTTTCTGCTCACATGATTTAGTTTGATCACTGTGCAAGTAAAAAAAACAATTCAGTATAAAAAAATCAGTATGTCCTGGTTTCGGCTGGGATAGAGTTAATTTTCCTCCTGATAGCTGGTACAGTGCTGTGCTTTGGATTTGGGTTGAAAACAATGTTGATAATATATTGATGTTTTCAGTTGCTGCTAAGCAGTCAAGGACTGTCCAGCTTCTCATGCTGGCCTGCCAGTGAGAAGGCTGGGGGTGCACGGGAAGCTGGGAGGGGACACAGCCAGGACAGCTGACCCCAACTGGCCAAAGGGGTATTCCATATCATACGATGTCATGCCCAGTATATAAACTGGGGGAGTTGGCTGGGGAGGCACCACAGCTCAGGAACTAACTGGGCATTGGTCAGTGGGTGGTGAGCAAGTTTGCTGTCCATCACTTGTTTTGTATATTCTTCTTTTTTTTTTTTTTTTCTCCCCTGTCCTATTAAACTGTCTTTACCTCCACCCATGAGTTCTACCTTCCCCCTGCCCCAATGTTCTCCCCCATCCTGCTGGGGGGTAGGTGTGAACCAGTAGTGTGGTTGTTTTAGCTACCTGCCGCATTGAGCCATGACACAGTAAAAGACCTGTTTTGTTAATATGAGATATTTCTTTATTATAGGATTTCTGATATAGTTACAGCTTTCATACTGCATCAAGTATAGGCTAGGCCAAAATTATTTGTAGTGGCTACCCATACAGCTTATACTACAGCAGATTTACTGCTACACTCTGTATGTATGTCTTCTTATCAAAACAAAAAACACTATATATTCTAAGAAGAAAAATACACATTCAGCTTTTTACATGATTTGTTGTGATTTTACCTGGCTTACAGGATGAAAGAGACCAAACTGCTTGTGAGCCTATTTCTCTAACAGTACCAGTCCTCTCTAACTGCTTTGGATCAGCACCAGGTGGTGTCTTGTTTGGGGTAGTCATTTCTAGTAAAAGAAAACAAGTGAGTTAGTTGATACATTTTTAGCTTGATGGGAAAATTAAAAGGTTGTGTTTGTTCGTGTAGACACTTTAATTCTTTAGCCTCACACTTACATAATAGTCTACAGAATATGTGGTTTATACGTATACAATATACATATATGTGTATATTTTTGCATGTCTATAGAACCTTTTATTTATATCATACGTATATAAAGTAAAAAACAAAATACATATTTAAATAAGATGTTCCACATACATGTAGATTTTGTGTCCTTAAAAATTCAATACACACTTGGAACATTCATAAGACATTTTACTTGTATCATTCCAATTCATTCATACAGAGTTAGGCAGTGTTTCAGGGTTTGGTTTTTTACAGTTTTGTTTGTTTTTAAGAAATTAAAACATACCCTGTTGATTTAAATGCTAGAAATACAACTTCATTTCCCACCCTTCACATACACTTAAGAGTTTTCTTAATATGCAAGTTCAGAAGCCTATTCAGAAGCCAGAGCAAGCCTGTCCTTCTGGAAATACTTCTCCTTAAAAATAGGAAATTAGAGTTTAAACAAATCCTATAGTCTCTAATTTGGAAGGGATTGGTTATTGCCACATTTATCCATGGTCCACCTCCTTAACTTCACAACTTCACCTAGAATCATTAACCTCTGACTTGCACTGCTCAAGTAGTCACATTCAGTCTCAACACCTAGACAACTGCCATATAGGCTACAACATAATCATGCTGGGTTTCATGTTGTGTAGAGCACCTTACTACTTCCTGGAAAGTAGCTTAAAGGACTTTTTAATAAAAAAAAAATCCCAAAGAAACAGAAGTTCCATGCAAGGAACTACATTAAAGCTTAAAATTAAACATAAAGCACTCAAGAGTCAGGGAATTAGAGTTGACTTGTAATCCTTTGCTTACATGCATGACATTGTATTATGCTCTGCTAATCTTAGAAAAAGTCTACCAGTACCTGGCCGAGATAGCCAAGGAACTACTGAACTAGGCTGGTATCCACAGGATCCAGACCTTCCTTACCTGCTGCAGAAGTGACACAAGGCAGAAAAAAGATTTGCTATGTGAGAATAACTCTGCAGCTAAAAACTCTTTGTTGGACACAGGAAAGATGAATTCTGTAGCGTATATCGCTGTCCACACCAAACACTTTCTCCTAGCCTTTGCCTAAATATTCCCCCCCGCCCCAGTTTGGAAACACAGACTTGAGACAGAGTTCTGGGGTTTTTTGCTGCTTTCTCATATACAAGACTGCAGTCCCGACTACCATAAAAAATCTGAAGAAATAATGACATGCGTAGTAAAATCTAAGTACTGACAACAGCAAGTGTCACAAAAGACCACAAACAGAAAACCTTGCTCAAGCACAATCCTCTCAGAAAAGTGGGTTGCACGCTACACAGATAATACTACAGGTATCACATATATATTCATATAATTCAGATATAATCCTAATGCCACCCAATTAAAAAAAAACACACTAATGCAACAAGATGTCTTAAAGTCCTTGCCCATGCAGAAAAGTTTTGTTCAAAAACTTATCAAACTATTAAAAAAATTAAACAGGCAACCCATTTAGCCATTCCTATAAGACACTAGCACATAAATCCTCTCTAGTCACTGTTTTTAAATATTGTATTATCTGTTTTAAAACTTTTATCAGGTATTTATAATAGGCTCTTTAAAACATAGCTGTTCTCTATTGAATTGGCTACACCATAAAACTGTGTAGAACAGGTTACAGACTAGAAAATCATTTACTCTCGTTGCTATTTAATACAACTTTAAATGTATTGATAGCAGCTTCAATAAAACATTGTTCTAATCTTGCAAGAATTTAAAACAGTCTTGGAAAAAATTACAAAACACTTAGTTCACAGCTACCTGAAAAACAAACACTTTTCACAGAATTATAGAACAGTTTGAATTGGTGGAAAGGACCTTCAAAAATAATCTAGTCCAACCCCCATCCTACATCAAAATTCAAATTATGTTTATTAAGCATTGGGGAGACTATTTTCCCGAACCCATGAATTTTAAAGCTCAAATCACCTACTAGCCTAAATTTTGCACTATTTTGTTACTGTTGTGACAATGAACCAAGAAAGGTTGGGTTGCATTTATTTTAATTCTCAGATTTATATAGAAACCGATAATGCTCATCTTCCCACCTCTAAAAATATACATAGAAAATTCAACTTCACAAAGTTAAATTATTCATTTGTTACAAAACACTTCTTGAATATCAGCAACAGCAAGTCTTCACATTCCTTTTGACCTCAAGAGAAAATTAACAAAAAACTCCAAATCTTAATGTCACATCTTCATTCCTAGAAATAGCTATTGTAAGATTAATGAAAAACCCAACCTTAAGACATAAGGAGTATGCAAACATCCCATCAAAACCCACCAAAATAAGGTAGTCGCAGAAATTACATTGTACACGCATTATCTCAGAAAGTTGATTACAGATACTTTTTAGAAAAATTACTAGAATTTTAAGGTATGCATAATCCCTTGAGACAATGATGTTGAGATTTCTTATAAGCTTCGGTGCACACAGGGAAGTTCTAAATAACTTAAGACTCCCAAGATTTCTACTGCACTGGTTCACATAAGTTTGAAGCGTACATTTTGGGGATCTGAAATACACAGCAAGAAATGCCATCCAAGTTTCCTACTGTCTTAACTTGAGCCTGTTTCCTTCTATCTAACAGGTAAAGCTACTCAAAATCCAGATTTCAACTTCAAACCACTGCTGACAAATAAGTTAGCCACAAATTGTGCATTAATGATGTGAAAAGATTGAAAATCTTAATTAGTTCAACTCCTTAGTTCAAACATTAAAGTCAGTTTTTCATGACATAACTGTTTAACCAGCTTAGTAACAATACATTCTGGATAGCTTTGTTAGAAGCTTCCCAATACTCTAAGAATTTGAAAAGCAAAAAGTCAACAGAAGCACTAAAGGAAAAATAATACAGCAACAGGCCAGCTCACTCAAGTAACACTTTTGGACATTTCACTAGCAGAAGTACCAGTACCTCATTTCAGACAAGACACAAATACTTAACATTAAAAGTAACTTAAGTCACCAAGAAAAACCAAACCAAAACCAAAGCATTTTCTTACCCCAAGAAGATAATGGAATGAGAATTGGTTTTGGTTTTTTTTGTTTGGTTGGTTTGGTTTTTTTTCCACGCTGTGTAAAAGTAATCTGTCTAGAAGCCCTTCTCCTTGACATGTGCTGAAAAATGGAAAGACACACTGTATCTATAGAAGCATTGTCTGGAAACGTCTCAAATTTTCCAACTCAGCTATTCCAAAAGATCATTAATAGGTTACTGCTTCATTATTAACATTAATGTATTAATGTCTTAATGACATGATCAACACCACGCTTTCATTTTGCCACTTTCCGCTATATGGTATGCGCATCCTTTGATCAAAACAAGAAGGCAGTTAAGCTCGTTTCCCCCCTCCTCAAGCTCTTTATCCCCCAGCATCTTCCTTAGAGAAGTTTGCTCTTTTCCAGAGAAGATCCCTGTGAAGTAGTAGCCATTAAAGATGTTTTAACAAACATACACTTTATAAACAGTGAAGTGGATTTAAATGGTTCAACAGTCTACCTTTCATCATCAAAACAGACAGGTCATTCTTAGCATACCAGTGGAAGACATTTTCAAAAGGTTCATACCTGAAAGCACACCCTTCACTAAGCACACACATGCTCTTCTGAAACACACTGAAGAGGAGATAGAGAAGGATGTATCATGGTCCTTTCCTAAAGCCCCATAAAAATCCAGGCTCAAGGAAACTTTTGCAGAATCCAAAGCAGTTTTCTCCAACTAAAATTTCTAATTCCACCATGTTAGTACACATAGAATTGTTTAAATGCACACCTGTAAGGACCTTTGAGACCAGACCATCCTCAACAGATGTCTGTCAGGTCATTTAGTTCTTCAACAAAAGTTTTCACAATCTTTGTGGACAGCCAGCTTCAGTGTTTTGTCAACCTAAAAGCCAAACATTTTGCTTTAACATCCAACCCAAGTATTACCTTCTAAAAACAAGCATGATCTCTTCTCTTGCTCTACACAGAGCTCACAGACTAGTTAATCACTAGCCTTTGCATAGCAACCCTTTTATAGACTTGAGGACAGTCACCAAATTTGCTCTTAGTTTCTTCTTTTCTAGTGTGCCTATGTCTTTCAAGTTTCCCTCACAAACTGAGTTTTATAAATGTAATATTCTTGCAGAGTCTAGAGATCTACATATTATGGTTAAAAACATAGCCATACCATTTTACCTAAGGCCCTTATTCAACAGAGCAATCACTTTCCTTATCTTTATATTTAATCACACCTGTTAACACACCAAAATAACATTTGTCTAGTTGAAAGGACATCATATTATTGATCAACATTTAATTTACTATCCACTACAGTGCTTAAATGCTTTTTTTGGGATGCTGTTTGCTGTTCAGTAATACCCTTTGAACTAATTCTGCCTTTGATTTTTCCTCCCTGTATTCTCCTCCTCCCTCAGTTCTTGTTAACTGAGCTTAATTACACTAATTTCCAATCTACTACCAATCTTCTCAAGATCATTTTGAATTCTGACCCCAAGCTGTACAGTGCTTGCAATCCTTCCAACTTGGCAACATATCTATTTTGCATTCACCATCACAGAAAACAATGTAAATACATTCAAAACAGAACTCCCCAGGAGGACACTTTGTGACATCCCTGTTTAAAAGTGAATTATTTACAAGTTGGCTTCAAAAGCTATTTTTCAACTAGCTGCATAAGATCTCACAAAAATTATTTTTAGACCACATTTCAATAACTTGTTGTTAACGTCAACCCAGACAATGGCAGAAACCCTGTAAAACTCAAGACAAACCACTTATATTCCTTCCTCATTAACTGTATTGCCTACTGCAAAAAAAAATTTGATCCAACTGTTCTTAACAAACCAAACTAGTTCATTTTCTGTTTGTACATTGTTTTTAATGGTCTTCTACTTACTGACAAATTCTCCTCTCAAACCACCTCCCCAGAATCTTCCAGGGGATCAGAGCTCAGCTAGCTTTGTTTTTTTTTTTAAATTATTATTCTGATTGCATGCCCATCATATAATTTTATTTAGTTTTAGCAAGTATCTGACTACGTTTCCAGCAAAATGGAGCAAAGGCTGCAATGACCACTCCAGCATTTTTGCAACATCCATGATTTATAACACTGTTTTTCCTAAAAGAAGGGGATTTTATACCTTAGATTCCCTGACTTTCATACTTGCATTGCTCATTTTACATCACAAGCTCGCTTCTCTGCTCTCATTTTCTTTGGATGGACCCTTCTTTGTGTAAGGCCTTTAAAGATCTCAAGATATATCCAGAAACTAGTCTCCTACTTTGCTTCCTATTTTTTTATTCAGGTGGAAGATTATACATTAACAATGAACATTTCAATTACTAATGTTTAATTAATATTTAATAATGATAGTAAATGTTCAGTAGCAAGCTATTTCAACAACTAGCTCACCTGTACATTTGATCCTTCAGATTATTCTCTCTATACAATTTTAAACACCTATTATTTTTACCCTGCCTTCAACACATTGCTTTAAGCCTATTAGCAAAAAAGACTTAAGTCTTTCATTGCCACAAACATAAATATGTCTCCTTAAAAATAAGGTAGGTAGAGCAACTGCACAAGAGAATTACATTAGCAATTTTTCTGTGTGTATCCCTGATCAGCCTAGATACTTTTTTTTTTAAGTGTATTTTTGTACAAGCCAAAGTTACCTAGTAAGGATATAAGCTGTTCTTTAAAGGATGCAGGACGTCTTTACAAATGCTTATATTAAGTGAAAGCAGACTTTAAAAAGCACAGTAACCAGAGGATGAAGCCAGTTTGAGAAATGAAGCTGCCTTCACTCAGGCCTCCTTGGTAGGCCTCCCCGCCGCGTCTTCTTTGTAGGACTTTTAATTACGATTTTAAAAATAATTCATTAATTTTACAAGACACTATTATTGCCTTGTCCCCCAGGCCTACAAAACACTGAAACGCTGGAAATAAATCAGCAAGACCTACTCCCGAAACACATCGGCTGTGCTTACTCACCGGGCCACGCTGCCCCCTCCCAGCCGCGGGGGGCGAGGCGCGCCCTGCGGGAGGGACCTGGAGGATGTACCCGGTTAAGCAGCCCCCCAGCCCCTCACCC
>NW_010526767.1:0-75568 GCF_000687285.1 Phaethon lepturus
TATATAAATATAATATATATAAAATACAGAGTGCATGAGGGAATACACACACATGCAAACATATATGTAATCATATGTACAATTCATGATTCACAAAACACACATAACCTACAGTGAAAAGTCAGAAAAAGTGAATGATTTGTCATCTAGGGCAAATCCCACAAAGCATTTTGAATATCAGGTTAAAACATCCCATGACTACAGAGACAGACAGGTTGGCTGCTGCCTTTTTAAAGTGGTACCAGAGCTTTTAAGTATGTGTAATTTTATGGCTAAATATAAACAGAAGAATCCTTCAATAATCATGACTACAGCTGTAGAGCCAAATTCTCCTAATGATGTAATAGCAATATATATAGATACACATATATATTCTAATTCACAGTTTGAAGTTCTTAATTCTCAACACCCAAGTCTTAGTTTCCTGCCAATTTTATAATTTTTCCTGTTGTGAATTGCTTTCTAAAATAAGTTTGAATGAGTTGGAATTAAGTTTTAACTTTTAAAAATTAGAAGCAGGTGCTGTGTCTCTATCCTCTGCCACATCCCTTTCTTTGTGTCTTGTATCACTGCTTTCTGGAACAAGCTGTTGGATCCTGTCATTTATCGTTAATTTTGCACTGTCTGCTGGTGGAAGCTGAGAGATGTGGGAAAGTTACTAAATATTAGGACAGTGAGAGAGATGAAAATTAAAAAATATGGAAGCTCTGCAAACTGAGTAGAAATAGAATAGTATTACTGGTGAGAGCTTTAATAGCAGCCATGCCATCACTGGCTTAAATGAGTGTTGGTTTTGGGTGCTTTTAATGGCAATAATTAGGTAATCAATATTGTTTCAGAAAGGAAAATATATCCTTCTTAACAACAGAATAACATTGATTAGCTAAGCTAGTACCATTTTAAGGAACATTAAGTAATCAAGACTGTTTCCATGATGACGTCCCACAGAGAGAGAAAATCAGGCAAATCTAGTATTGGCTGAAGCTGGGGCTGCTTTTTACCTGTTGCTGAGACAGTAACGGCTGCTGCGTTTGCCTGAGCAGTCGTGGTAGTACGAATGTCTGAGGGAGGCACTGGGCTCCTGCCTGTTCATTTCGATGAACCTGGATCTTATCCCAGATATCAACTAGACGTTTTCTGAACGTACGGATTCCACTCCACTACTTTCATTACCCTCACCTTATCACTTGTCAATTTATGACTGATATGTTTACTTTTGGGTAGCTAGAATAATTAATTAATATGTAGAACTTCCACTTTGGTATTAACTGAGAGGTCTCAGGGTGCTTTGCAGGAGATGCCGCCCTTAACAGCTCTCCTCTGCATCAGAGCAAACTAAATGGTAAGGTGGGAGATTTTGCAAAGAAACCCTGTCTGCTTGCGGCAGGAGGAGGCACAGGGTCCTCAAGTGCTGGATGTTAATTTGCTGCTATATATACTCAGGCACCTTGACCTTTTTTTAATTAAGTACCCAAATTGATCCAGAGGTACCTAAAGTTTCATATATTTGAGCAACTACAGTTACAGCTGCAGCTTTTCCAATACTCAAAAGAAAGTCTAGGTAGACAACCAGATAGATTTAATCATTCAGATCAGGATTCTCAGCAAGAGGAACTTGGTGTGATGCTGGGTCCTCATCTGTGTGTTATTGCCAGAAATGGCACCGCAGCACTGCTTTTACTAAACCTGGGGGTGGCACGAGGAGCAAAGCTTCATTTGACCTATACATGTTCTTGCAGGAGTGGAAGAAAGTCAGCTTTTGGTAAGGTGTATAAAATCTGTGAAGACTGATCCTGGGGACTAAAAAATAACGATAATATTCAGAAATAGCTAAAATCTGTGAGTGAAGGACTGGTGGTTGTTGAGAATTCTCCAAGCTACTTGAAACCAATTGGGGATGCCATTAAGCTCATTTCTAGGCATAAGAACAGTCAACATCCCTTCTCCCAAGAGTTAACTGATCAGACACTCCATGTTTCATGATACATGAGCATGTACTTAAAGCGTTCACTCCTGGAGGCACGTCATTGCACATGAATCACAGGTTTCATTGGGAAAAATGCTTGCAGCCTTCAGAGCGTAGAGGCAAAGCTTGAAAATATGATCCTTCTATATGATGAAAACTCCAAATTGGCAACTAAAATATCAGTCTCAAAATCTTCTTCCTCAAAAGCAACAACCAAGCAAATAAAAAATAGTTCCATTCAGAATTGATCCCATGATAACCAGAGCAAAATAGTGTATACACTTTTAAAAGTTCAGGTTTAAACTTACTGTAATTAGAGCAGAATTCTTGGACGGGTCAGAATTCCTATTAGTTTTGAGGGTATCAAGAAAGTTCCTGTCCCAAAGCTGAGTTTGGAAGCCATTTTATAGAGAGAGGAACAGACTGTACTTTCGTAGCAGCCAAATTTAGTCAAGAGGTGTGATACAGCTGTTATCCATTTGGTCTTTGGATTTGTTTTTAGCCGTGTGAGGCCATGAAATGAAATATAACATTATTCCATTATAATCTGGGAGAGGAACAAAAGGGCGAAGCTCTGTCTGCATGTGTAGAAAGATGGAGAAGCAGCAATCTCTGGCTCAGTTTTCAAACTCTGATGCAGATTATTTTCATGATGGTTTTGTTTTCTACCATATGCGGTAGATGCTGTAATAATTAAGTGAGAGGCCATCTTTCTACCTGGTATCTTCTCAGCCATCTGGTGTTTTGTGTTGGCTGATGGTATGTACAGTTTCTGGTTCACAAAGGTGGTAAAGAGATGCAGTAGATGATTACAGGATATTGCTGGTGCACGTGGATGAATCTGACTGGTAGGATAACATGCAAGATGTTTTGGCATGTACACTTACACTCTTACATTTTTCTTAATAATATTTTACCCAAAAACATTTTCCTGGATTTGGTACCCTAAAGGATTTGACTTAATGTTGTCCATCAGAGTCCTTCTTCTGGCAGTTGCTGTACTCATCTTCCTTCTTTTGTAGATCAGGAAACTGGAATTAACTGGAAATTGCTTTCTAATCTGCAGTTCTGCACTGCTGGATCCATTTGCCAGAAGACTGTAAGCAAAATAATGGCCAGAAGAGACTTTGCCTTTTATACAAGTGGAATACCCTACAAATTTAGTTTATCTTGAGTAAGCATCAGAAAACAGGCCTTATTATCCAAGTAGGAATGACCGATACTCACTTTCTAATGTAGTCTGTCTGGTAGACTTGATAGTGTTAAATACTCTGGTAAGTTGTATGAATTCAAATAGAAGATTTCTATTTTTTTTAATGTATATAATTTTGTGCATGGCTGGGTATGCCAAATTGTCTCACTCTATATATTATAGCACCTTTTAAAATCCTAAGAGTCAGTGAGTTGTGGGAATGACAATTTTCCTCAGAATTACTTTATTCTGATCATACTGATAATTTCTGCAACAAACCTAAGGGCAACAGATAGGAAAAGATGTCCTTGTTCAGGACAGGTAAACGTGTCTGGATAACTTTGTGTATACAAGACAAGACAAACTGTTTACACACAGAAGAACATTAAAAGGATAAAATAGGGATCTATGTTAAAAATTCCTCTGGTAAAGAATGGGAAGGGACAGTTCCAGGAGCCTCTGTGGGCCCTGAAGTCTACAGATTGCTGTCACACGGTGCCTAAATTAATACCCCTGGAAGTTATGTTGTTATGAGATTTTCATTTTCCAGGTACAGGGTGCTGTTAACAGTAACAGTCTCCATTTTTCTAGATGCAATACCAGCAGTGTTTCGTATTAAAAAGTCAATGAATAAACACTGCAATTATAATTGATTTTTATGAACATCCTTCATCTATGGCAATAGTGGCCTTGTTAAAATATTTAAATTTATTTCTATTCTGAATGTATCTATTTTCCAAGTGACCTTTTTAATATATTTACCTTCTAGACTGAAGATCCATCTATCGTCAAGGTTCTGTTTCTCTCTTATATGCACTTACGCATGTGATCGAGTCTCTCCCTTGTGGTCTGTATGATAGGCTAACTGGATTGATCTCATCTATTTTTTCACTATTTTGCGTATTTTCCAGTCCATCAGTCATTCAGTGGTTCTTTTCTGAATCCTTTCCAAGGGTGTTAGCATCATTCTTAACACACGCAGACCAGAACTGTGGCCAGAGTTACAGCAGGAGTTATAACTTTGACTAACAGGGTTTGGTTTTTGTATCCTGCAGAGTATTTCCCTGTTTATAAACTTAGGATCATATTAACCCTTTTGGCTACAAAATTTTACTGGGAAGTTACTTTCATTTTGTCACTCTTTGTCATCCTAAGACCGTTTCAGAATCACAGCTTTCAAGATAGCATCTGCCATTGCCTTACCATGGCCTATATTCTTGCCATTGATTTGTGGTTTTAGATTTGAAACACATATGGTTTGCTTACGGGCTCTAGGGATGACCTGTCATCCTCCTTTATTTACTGCTCCCTAGGCATTTAGTTACCAACAAAATCGCTGCCTTTTGTACATGTGGTTTTATTGTGTATTTATCTATTCCTAAACCATTGATAAAAAGATGAAGATATATAGAGCACAAAAGAACTAAAACATCTCAGTGGGTTTCTACCTGAAATACATCTGGCTGACAATGGTTCTGATTTAGGATTGTGTTCTGAATCTTATTATTTAACAAGTTTTTAATCGATTTAATATGTGAACGTTAAATTGTTCAAGCTTTAGCACTCAAGAAGTCAAGTGTATTACACAAACCTATTGCAACAACATAATTATTTTCATCACATAAAGTTGTAAACATAGCAAAAATTGCCAATATACTTTCATTTTCTACAAATGTAGAATAACATTAATAGTGCTGCATTCTTTTAATTCTTACTGGTTGAATTTTATATTAACCATTCTATGATTTTGTCTGGGATGCAGATCTATAGCTTTCCATAACAAAAAATTACAGTTTCATATATATTTTCAAAGCATGGCTTTATTCTGGAACACCTCCAGATCTCCAGAATATATTGGAAAGCTGGCATTTGTCATCCAGAGAATTTTTTGGCTGTATGCTTTAAGTTCTTAGATGAGTATTGTCTGGATTTGCTTATCTTAAAATCCTCAGCTTTAGTAACTTGCTAAATATTATGTTATGGTTGGAGTCAATAGTGTGTTTCACTCCACGTTCTGTGACTACATTATTAACTCTCCTTTACAATATAGAAATAGTTACTGAAAAATGTCTGTCCTTCTTTATTGTTAGTAATTATTCTATTTTATCCACCTAATAATTTAACAATACAGTTGCTGATGTAGCACAGTCCGGAAGGAACTTGTGTTTTAAACTTTGGGTGAAGTATATCTGTTTCATGACAGCCAACATTGTAGCTCTTGCGGTAGCACTAGCTAGAACAGAAGAAAAGATTGTATCTCTGACAGCATCAGTTTTAAATTTCAAGCAACGTGATTTTTCTTCTTCAGTAAAGAATGGTGCTGATTCCCCCATAGTCTAACCATGATTTCCAGAATAACAGCGAACTGGCACTACTCTCTTATTAACTGGCTTGCAAAGACAGTAATCGATTTTTTATTAATAAACAAACTTTGTTAGTTATTAAGTTATTATTATTATTGTTATTATTTAGAAAAATGAGGAAGTGTTTTCTGTTTAGAGGCAGAAATGGAGGTTGGAGTCTGCATTTTCTTACTGATCTTCTGCCAGTTATTTGATGTTTATGTCAAATTCTTTTTTATGCAGGAAAAAACAGAATTGTTATAATGTTTAATTGCCAGAAAATACTTCAAAATTCAGCATGGATATTGTTAAAGAAATCAATGCTTTCTCACATGCTAATAAGTATGAGAAAGCAGAAAACAGGATGAAATAAGAAGCAGGAATCCATGAATCCTCTTCTTGTAAATTAGCTGAGTCTCACAGTGTAATAGGCTACTGTAGAGACTGCTGTAGACTCTATAGCCATTTATGTTATTATTCTAATGTTTGAAATGACAACTGAATGAATTTCAGAAAGACTTTTGTCTCAATGAATGTTGTTAAAAAACATTGCTTGCCTTTTTATTTTTCCTTCATCTGCTGCTAGGCATTAAGTGTCTGTTCAACTTCATTTTTTCCTACTGCGATTTACTTGTGGAGCAGGGACTGATGTAACATGGCCCTGCTTTATTTCTCTCTGTTTCCAGTTAAAAAAAATCTTCATAAAGGTATAAAATCACAGTATATTTCTCAAATGATTTCATGAGTAGCTGGATGCTCATCTGACTTCTTTTAAATTAAATGATGAGAACCTGTGCAAGAGATGGTAGATGCCTAAAACCATGTGCTGAATTTGGGGCACTAATCATGTCACATACAATGGTACTGAACAAAATATTTAAAATGATGGGTAACTATTTGAAGAGCAATTTCTGTATGTATCTTCCATTTCATTTGATTTATGGTTTCCTTTGTCTCGTACATTGCTATGGCACATTGTACTGACAGGTTACAAGGATTTGTTACACAACAAAACAGAGGTCACAAATTTTGTTGGAGAGAAACCTGTAATTTCCATTATGCACAGTTTATATTTTTTAAAAAATTAATTTTATTTTAACACTAGGTTAAAAGGGTTAAACTATTGCCCGTTGGCAATGTTCAATGCTTGCTCAAAACTTGAATAACGCTGGTAAGTGGCAACCTACTCAGTTGAAACTTTTCATTTCCCTTCCTCTGTTAGACTAGAGCAATTCTTTTGTAATCACAAAGTGAATTTGAAGAAGTTAGTAACAGGTTAATTCTTGAAGACAAGAAAATGTATTTCTGCTCAGAAGAGATCTTAGCGAAACATAAGTCTGTTGAACCTCAGTTTAGTTTAAAATACATCAGCCAGCACTTGGTAAAAGCCATTGTGGGAACATTCCCAGGCCTTGTTTGATTGCTCACATTTAAAAGATATGGCTGAGAATTTGGAAAACATTCCGCCCTTCCTGTGTCTTCTACCTTCTATCAAATATGATTAATCTCTCTAATGTCTATTTAGAAGGCTCAGACATGTATGTTTCACATTTTTGCAGTCCTTCAAGGAGGTAGATTTCCGTCATTTGTATGCTTGTTGGAAGGACTTAGGAAAACAGGATGGGCTTTGCTGGACTCAATTAATTTGCTTCATATTTTGTTTGTGGTGTTCACTTTAATGGACTTGAGTTGTCATTTGGAAATATTTCTGATACATCTTTTTGAGAAGGCAACTAGAGGCCTAGATATTACAGGAAAAAAATCCTAACATGTTAATAATTAGTCTCTCATTTGCATATATAACAATTATTGCCATCACAAGTGAAACATATATTTGAACAGTTTACATTACCAATGAAGTGTGTAGGTTTTTTCTATTTTAATAACATTTAATAACATTGTATGACTGAAAGAACTGTTTTCCATTTTCTTCAAAGCTAAACAAAGATATTTTTTCAGAATAAATGTTGTTATTCCTGAAATCCTCTGTCTCTCTGTCTCTCACCTTCTCTTTAGAATATTTGCTTGGAGCCTTCTTTAACATCATGCTCCATTTTCCACAGGAAAAAAAAAACAAACAACAAAAAACCCCCACAAAACAGAAAGGAAACTTAGCAATGTAAGAACATACTGCAAAATAGTTCATGAGACAAATAAAGATCCACTCTGGTTCTTTCAATCCATACTCTGGATCTGGACAATTAAAGATCCACTGATTTAATTTTAGTCTTTGCATAAGCTTAAGAAGATATCTTAATATTTGAGCACTGAATGCTTAAACTTTTAAACATTGAACAGATGAACATCTAAGAGTTTTTATAGGAAAAATATACAAAGTTTTACTGAGGTTGATGTCCGATATGTGCTTATGTAGTTTATATAGCAATTTTCATCCCAAGAAAACTCTGGACATATTGTAGGTGAGAAGCAGAAATTCATGGAGTTTCACTTCTGCATTTTATTGCATTTTTGAAGTTTGAAAAACAATGTGCAGAACTGAAGGTAAAGAAAAAACCTTGTGGTACAGATGTTAACTAGGCATAGCAAATAGTTGAAGACGAATGATGCAGTATCAAAGAGCAGAGGAATTTTTGAGATGAAAGACAGGAACCAGGGGAAGCAAATGCAGTTTCTGGTGAATGAGTCATACCACTGTGTCTTCATTATCCATTTATGATGGGGAGAATTAGGCACACAGAAAGGGCTTTCTGGATGAGATCTTATTGACCTAAATTTAGGTACCTACAGTAGGAAGACAGGATCTCTCACAAATTTTCAACGTTCCTGCACTATCTGTTGGCTATTTGAGCAACAAAAGCATTTGCTTTAGACCTATTTCTTAGATACATCAAATTTAGAAGAAAGATGTGTGTCTGAACTTGTTCTGAACCCTATATAAAGATTTCTGTGACTTCTGTGGGCACTGTATCAATGGTACAGAACAACACAAGTTATCTTAAATGCTAGAGAAGGATGATACGTTGGTAGAGAGAAATGCGATACATGGAGAGGCCTGACTCTATGTCTGGAAACTTGCAACTCCTTAATATTTTCCTTTTATCATCCCTCTCTTACACATGCATATGTTATGCATAATTTTGGCTTGTTTGTCGATACCTTTTTCTTCCTAAGGAATGATATACCATGCCTCAGACTAATGGAAAAAGAATAATTAGCAGTAAAAACTCTTCATTACTAGGAGGTACTTATTTTTACTTTATACTTTGCCCTAACAAGATGATTCTCTAAAGAACTACAGAAAATAATGACTATACTATGCCACTGCCTGCCAAATTCAAGCATATACTGGGCCAAAGGTAAAGAGAAGAAACTTTTTCCATGCTTGTCCAGCTTAATCTGTGATTTCAAAAAATCCAGTGACATCCTTCTCCAGATTAGACAGATGTGCCTTGTTTTCATCTGAATGATCACTTCCCTGGTAGCTTTTCAAGAGAAATTCTGTCAGCCAGGGACACAGGAGAAGCAATTTTCTTGCATGAACTCAGGTCAGTTTGGGGTGGGAAGTCCCTTGGAGGATGGCACTCAGAAAGTTGTACAGGCACCCAGATTGGGAGGCAAGTTAAAAGATTTTAGAGGCAGCCACAGAATTCTCCAAGGACACCTCTTCTCTCCTAGCTTTTCCTCACCTCATCTCTCCTACATACACATCTATAAATACTGAATTAAGATAAAATTTCTTTTAAGACTTGGTACCAGTCTTTGAATGTAAGGTCTCATGCTCTTATCATAAGGTCTTGTGGTCTTACCAAATTCTTCAAATAATTTGACAACTGCCTCATCACCCTTGCCCCATTATAAGAAAAACTATCCTACTCATTTCTCATCAATCTAGCCTCTTTCAGCATGCAGCTCTCTAATATGTGAGCATCTTCCAGGAAAGAAGTGTTTCTATAACTAGAAGATATGACTTCAACTGAGGCAACATCAGCGACAAGTGAGGGGTTTCAGACCACCAAAAATTCATTTTCTTGTAACACATTAATATTTAAAGCATGCATTGTAGATCATTACTGCAAAAATTTTTGAGATAGTTACAATAACTGGAAGGCAGATTATTTCATCCCACCTTTATTTGCAACATGTTCTTAGTGCAGTATTTTGCCTTTGTAGCTATTTCTTGCCTCTTTCATTGCACTCACAGAAGAACTTACAGGGTCTCCCTGAATTCCTGTATTTCATTTTTTTCTCATTTAAAACCATACCCAAAAAAGGCATGCCTGTTTCACTGACTGTTTCTTCAAAAACACTTCCTTTCTCTGGATCCCTGTTGCAGTTGGGTGAGATGGGGCATTCTTGATTCCTTCACATCTGCTACACATGCAGGCACAACCCCCCCAGTGCATACGTTCTACTCTAGCCTGTAACTCTGACCACAACTACAACTTCATCTTTCAATTTTCCTTAGGATGTATCCTGAGGAATCATGAGACAAATTCCTGACTTTCCACTAGAAAAAAGAGAATATAAGAATTAACCTAGATCAATAGTCCATCTAACCTAGTAGCCTGTCTTTGATAGGTGCAGTAGGAGACCCAGTTTAGGAAAAGCATATGAAACCCGTTATCTTCATTCCCCACCAGTCACTGGAACAGTGATATTAGAAGGGAAATCCCTGCCTATCCTCTTTAATAACTGTTTATGGACCTGATGTTCATTAATGACTCTATTTTTTTTTCAACCTACTGACACAGCCTGCCTTACATTCTTCTGTAGAAACAGATTCCAGAAGCACACTAAGCACTGTGTAATGAATGGCTACTTTTATCTGTTTTAAACCGGTTTCACAAAATGCCCCTTGAGTGTATGCAGTGCTGTGTGTGGGGCGATTAACGTTCTTGCACTCATTTTATACACAACCTTCAGGATGTAAAGCTTGAACACATCTCCCTCAGCTTTCTTCTTCTTAAACTGAAGAGTCCCATTCTTCTCTTTAGTGTCTTCTCATAGAACCATGGTTCTGTCCCCTTTGCCATTTTAGTATCTCTGCTCCGTATCTTCTCTAGTATGTCACTGCTGCTCTGCGGAGATGAAGATGGTAACCAAGGTTTTATGCCGTTGCAAATGGTACCTGACCATGCTTAGATGTATTGCCTTTTTTTAGCTGCTGCTTCACAGGGAGCCATTGCACTTCCAAATAGCTGTATTTTACTTAAGAATATTCCTTTCACGCCTTGAGCAAGGTTATGGTGTGAAAGCAGAGGTTGCCAGCTTTCACTCTTATAGCAATAGGGAACAAAAAGGGGACTTATGAATTTGATGGCAACTCATCACATGTAATTAAGAATTAAAAATTTTCTATGTTTTATATGCTTTATTGGACAGAAAAGAAAAAAAATAATCCTTACTATAATTTTAAAGTACAACAAAAAAATTGCCACTCTGTTTTTCCAAGAGTTTTGATGTACTATAACTTCACCTTCTTATAAGTTTTAAAAGACCATTTACATAACTCACCTCATAACCTTTTTTTTTTGAAGATAATTTTGTCTTATAGCTTAGATACTCTGTAATCCAAACCCACTGCTGTGCTCTCAAATTTCTTTCAACCGCTGTAACTCCCAGAACATGCTGCCAGGGGCTAAAGCCAGATATTATACATTACTGAAGTTGATCTTTGTCTCACTGAGAAGGCTTTATTTTATTTTATTTGACACAATAATATTTATTAACTTCAAAGTTCCTCATGGCATATATAATGCTTGAAAAATTATACCTACTGCATGAGGGAAAGGGCTTTGTTTTCAAAGAGGTTGAACCAAATCCTAGCCTCATCTTTAGAAATCCAGACTCTGTGCTTTCATATCTCCAGCAAAGCTCTCTGCTGTCTGAATATCAATCCGGACACGCAAGAAAAATGGGTGTTGAGTCATGCAGAGGGATAAAACTGATTGCAGCAGATAATTACAGGCTATGTTACTGCTAGTTGCTTTACACACACTGGAATTGGTTCTTGTATGGATGAATGATTTAGTGGTCTTTAGAAACATTTCTAGACTTCTGCAACCAGAATTTCCCTTTACTTACAACCTGAATTTCAGTTCAGTTTTGAGGTCAAACAAAGGGAATGGCTCTGTGGATGTCATTTATGAGAAAGTGGATATTGTTCATCACAAAATCACAGAATCATTAAGGTTGGAAAAGACCTTTAAGATCATCAAGTCCAACCATCAACCTAACACCACCATGCCCACTAAACCATGTCCTGAAGTGCCACGTGGGCAAGTAATCCTTTGTGGGCAGGTGCCTAACAATAGACATGGTATGAAAGGACACCTTCCTCCTCTGCTGCTGAAGCATCAGGAAAAACTCATTATATTAGAAGCAAGTGAACCCAAGTAGGATCATGACTCTAGGTGGAAGAAACTAGGATAATCCTTTAAGTGGAAGAGAAAGTGTACTTACCGATTTGTTTTTGTTCCTGTTCTTTTTCTTCTCCAAGAGTTCCTGCAGTAATTACTCCTGGGGAAAGAGGAGTGGTGGTGGTCATTTGTGGATGATTACTGAATTAAAAAAATAATTAACCAGGAAAAATTTGAAAGTCCTAAATCTGGCCACTGAGTGGCAACCGGAGCATGCTCTTGAAAAGCCCAGGAGTACTTCTCTTGGGCTGAGAAGTACAAAGACATCCAGGTTTCCTGTGCCCTTCTCAAGTGGTCATTGCGACTGACTAGTTTGTTGCTCCTGAATTACGTGTAGTTTGTAAGAAGTCCATGTGTGTCTGTACAAGTAGGAGAACTGTGCTGGGAGGAAGACGCTGGTTAGTCCAAAACTGCTGCCAAAGAATGAAACAGGCCAGCAAGGCATAAGGAGGCTGGAGTGTCCAGCACATCTAAAGACCCTCCTGCTTATACATTCCAGCACTATCAAACGATGGATAACTAGGGCCTTGTGGAGATGCTCCATTCACTACCTTGAATCACTTGTAAAGCTACCTCCATCTTCTCATGTTCATGGTATGGATCTTGAGGCTGATATTCAGCTCATAAGGTCAAGTATATTTGTGCTAACTTAGTTTTCAAAAAGTGCGTGGCACCACCTCTACTGCGACTGGCAACTAGCTCTGGAGGAACCCCCACCCTGACCAAGGAAATCACATATACTCAGAACAGACCTAACAAGGGCTTAGGTGGGGTTTTGATGTCTCCTTGCACGTTTCAAAATTGCAGAGGTGCTCAGGTGCCTGAATTCTGCCCGCTTCTTCAGGTCTGGGTGCTCTTTATGCCAAGGAAGCTATGTATGCATAGGCACCTATGGAACACTGTAGCCTGAAATAGAGGCGATTGATCAATTTTAGGCTTCTCTAGAGATTAAGTGATCCGTGAAAACAGGTGCATTCCACCAAACTGGTTAACTGATCTGATTATCAAGCTGTGGTTATTACTGCTGGATAATATTAATTTCTTAATAAACAGTAAGAGAAGATTATTATTTATTGTGCTTATGATATTATACTAAGACAATTATTTTAATTATTTTTATTTTTTTAAGAGTTTATTTTCTTCATAAATTGTTCCTAGTCATTACTTTACTGGAATGAAGAAAAATGGATGATTGAAAGACTGAAGTTATTGCTTTCAAATTTTAGGGTCCTGGATTAAATACTTGATTGGCCAGAGACTTCCTACATGACCTTCACTTCACTGGTCTATCTGGATTTCTATCCTCTATGTGTAAAATACAAATGATTGCTTTCCCTTACTTTGTAGAGTTATTATAAAACGTGACAAATACAATAAACTACTTTCAGTAAGAAAAATACAGAAAAGTTTGGGCTGGAAAGGGCAGGTGTTTTAGCTCTCCTAGAAGCTGTGTCAATGCGATTTGGTAAAATGTTTCTTCACCCTCCATGTTTTCCCAACAACATCAATATTTCTAAAGTAGAATGGACTCTTAGAAGCTACAGTATTCTCTGCCAGATTCATCAAGCATTTTGTTTGTCCAAAATTTGCTGGAGCATATCCCATGGCACATTCTGTTTTAAAATAAACCATTACCATCTCAAAGCACAATGTACAACAGCTTCACTATGTTCCATATTTTTGCAAGCACACACACACAAAATAAAGAAAAAAAAATCACAGACCTTTATATTTTTTTCATTACATTCTTTGTAAAACATTTTCTATATGTCTTTTCATGTCTTATAATTAGTATTTATTGAAGTGACTGGGCTAAAAAGGCTTTTAATAAGACTTTAGCTAATTAAATTCCCGTATGATTTCCAGCTAAGAAACCATTTTCCTTAGAGAGTAAAAGAAAACAAAAACTTTTGAATCAAATCCATATTGATTTTTTCTTCTTTTTACAAATGTGTACTACCATGTCTGGAAGCTTCTCATATGTTGCTATTCAAACACGATGTACAAACATTTCTGATTGGAATTGGTCTCATTAAAACCCCATCACTTTCCTCAGGGAAAATTACGTCAAAACTTTCCTTTCGTGTAAGGCGACTACTCCAAGAAATCTAGGAAAGAATTTCAGGAATAAGTTAGCACCCTTACATGGGTGAAGAGGAGAAGTAGAATTGCTTAAAACAAAATAATTTTCTTTTTGATAATTATTTTCAGCAGCTGGTATTTAAAATACAGGGCATTCTGACCTGAAGGATGGGATTTCAAAATCACAGGCTGTAGCGTGGTGTTTCTTAGCAGACACAGCTCTATCACAGGTGAGGGATACATTCCTTCCTCTGACCTGTACCCAGAACTGAGTTGGGGAAAAAACTCTTAAGTTCTCAAAAAAGTCTTTCTAGAGGCTGAGTCTGAGCTACTTGTTTGAGCTTAGAGGACAGAGTGGTGTACAAACCGCCTGCTCACATGAGCTAAAATGAGTTGCAGCACTGGTATTAATTATTTTGTTGAGAGTTTCAACACTGATTTCATGAGGAGCAGGATTAAGTGGTATAATCCACACACTACTACTTTTATAGGATCAAGCACACATTTTTTCCTTTTTTTAATCTAATCTCATTGAGGACATCTAATTCTCAAGGAAACTCACTGCGGGGATCAGTAATAATCAGTTTTTGTAAGGGAGGAAGACTAACATTTAAAGTCCACATATTTTCAGATTTTCTTCCTTTGCTATTCACCTATTTCACTGGTTTGCAGTAACTACAAGAGTGTGTAGAAGCCCATAATGCCAGTCACTGTCCCACAGAAGTAAGAAACTGTACTCTAAAATTTTTACAGTCCCGATCCTGCAAACACTAGAGAATTTATTTAATTGTGTGTGAATACATGTGTAAACATATTTATATCCAGGGCCTACAGGATAAGATGAAATTGTGGAAATAACAGAAAAATAGAGGTGATGGTGGTGGCAAGCAGAGAATGAAATTCATAGGAGAAGGTAGTGTACCAGATAGTTTTAAATATAGTTTACAAATGTTATATCAAGTGCTGCTGAGATGTGGGTTTGGAGAGCCTAAAAAGTGTGTGAGTTTTAATTGGAGAACTTCATATTTATGTGCCAAAAGTAAAACATTTATCAGAAAAATCTCATTTTTTTATGATATATATATATAAATGCACAAAAGATATGCATATATACTTTATATACAAAACAATCTGCCTCTTGAAACCAAGATGCACAAAGCAACATATAGTAAACTACATTTCTCTGTGTAACTAATGAAGAGTGGCAGCGTCGCAGATTCTTTTTAACAGTGTAATTAGCATGAACCCAAATGCCAGTTGGTGCTCAGCACTCTGCAAGATGTGCGCCATTGACACCTCTCAGGACTTGTCCAGAGAACAAAACTAAATTTGTATTTTAAGTGTTTTACAGTGAATAATAGGTACCTGCCGTATGGAAGTACTACCTTTAGGAATGAGCTGTCATTTATAAAAAGTGCTAGATGATGCTCTAAACATTTAGTAGTCAGCTGGAGAATATTTTGTAGAACTATTGCATTGTGTAAGAACCCATTTTAAAATCAAAGTTAAACTTAGACCTGTTCAGCAGAAGAGTTAATTTAATACAATCCTTGCTTGTACTGAATCACAAATATTTATGTGCAGTTATTGTCCTTCTTTTTATTTGATCCCAGAGAAATGTTTTTGTGGCAGAATGAAGCAAGCTAAAATTTAGCTGAACTCCATGCAGTAAAAGACACTTTCTGGACTCATTCCTTGGCAGCACTGTGAGTATCTTTATGGTACCACTTGATCTCACCTCTCAGTGCTTTTGAATATGGAGGTGGAGGAGAAATTCAATAGCGTGCTACTTTGTCTTACCAGTAGGCCACATTACATTTTTGCCTCTTTGGGATTCAAATACAGTTTGGAGAGCAAACCCAGTTCTCAGATTACTCCTACAACCAGAAAGTGGCAAACCAAACAACAGTGAAGGTGGGAGGAGGATTGCATGCATCTACTTCCCAGATACTCAGGGTGATACTACGTTCCCATTGAGGAAAGTAGCATTTCCCCAGTGCCAGGAAGATCAGGCACAGATTTTAACTTCAGAAGGTATTTCTTGGAGCTACAATATCTTTCAGGACTACTTCCACGTTGGGGTAACTCCTACAGCCTCTATTCCTACACCCAGTCTAGCTCTTAGTCAGACAAGATAAAACTGTTCCATATACACCTACAGCACCTTCAGTTCAGCTTATCCTTTTCTTAAATGCCAGATCACTCCTGTAAATATACTAACACAGCAAACACAACAAATACTCCTACTGTTCATGCAGCTTGACTATTCTAAGTAGTGCATTTAACAGCTTAGCTTGTCAGAACGTGCACTATCTGTTCAATCTGACTACCGTTCCCTGCACCTTTACTCCTCCCTGCCATTTGTTCCTGCCTGTATGTTGTTTCAATCTCAGCTGCAGAGTCCTTGGGGCAGGACAAATTCTGAATATGACAGTGCTTTGATGCTCAGTGCCATCGTGGGTTAGGCAGGAATAGCAGAATCTGTGGTTTTTGGTTAATTACAGTAATTCTGGAAAATCAAATGAAAGTTACAGACAGAGGGTGGAAATGCTCTCCATTCTGATTATCTGTTTTTTAAATCTCTAGAGAAAACAGCACGATTAACTGAAAATTGCTTACAAAAATTTGCCTGGGTACCACAGCATCTTTATCCCACGTGGCTTGCCAGGGAAATGAAAAATCTGTCTCTACAAAGTGAGAAGTACACCACAGTGGCTGGTCCAGAGTGATCCTGAAACAGGAGCAGCAGCATATGACAGGTCTCTAATGACACTGAATGACGTGTTACATTACATCCTCACTGTCAAATGACAGAGACGTTTTTGATACTGCTCAATATGCACACTGTGATTGTGGCATTAGTTGCAAGTGATATTAAAGAACTGGAAACGTATGAAATTATTAGATTTTACACTCTGGAAAATGTTTTCTTTTCAGAGTAGAAATTCTGTAGATTTGTGTGGGTACCAAACTGCTGTAAAGGAAAGGAATATTATGTTTCTCTCATATGAAAACCTTGAGTAACCTTCCAAAGTGGTTGGATCATAATTTCATGGGAAATAACACACAGAAATGCAAGCTGAGGCAGCATTTGACCTCTTTGCAGGCCATGAGATTGAGAGCTCCTTGAATCTAAAGGCAAGATCTAGTGTCATTCATGACTCATGGTTGCATGTTCTTGTTTATAGAGGCAGGAGCGTAACAGTAGTGGTTCAACACTTTAAGAAAATGTACAAGCTCCCAGTCAGTTATACAATAGCAAACTGAAATTTCTTTGTGCTGAATACATAGATCTGGAGGTTTTCTGGAATTCACATGGAGGAACAACTTTGTGTGGAATTCACTTGACAGCAGCTCATAGCTTTGTGCTGTTGGCCACTACAACAGACTGTAAGAACATGTGAGTGTGGGATTATTGTCTTCCTTCTGCGAATACTGTTCTAACAGCCCTAGATCCAGGCACAGGTAGCTTCACGCCTGTTTGTTTTTATGTAAGACTGTGTTATTTTGTGGATATATGTTCTCATATGATTTGCTCTTGCTGGGAAAAGGAAGACGATACTATTATAAGTAGGATCTCAGTTATACCCTGTACCACTGAACCGTGAGAAAGGTGATTTGATATCTCAGGGAAAAATTCTGGTTTTACTTTTAGTAAATTAGGTTATGACTGCTGTACCACTTTTATTATGCCTACATTAATGCAAGCAGTCTAACACATTTCACCTTCCATTTTTATGTTGCTACCTAATCTGTCCAGCACCAGTGAGAATGGCTTAAGTGCTCAAAGCCTACTCTTTGCAGTTCACTCACTGGTTTGCAGATCACCAGATCTCCTCTAGACTGGCATACGTGCTACCTCAGAGCACTGGAGGGTATAGCTGCATGCTTCTAGTAGGGTCATTGCCGTTGTAAGCTTGTGCTAGACACCTACATTTGGTCAACTGAACCCTTCCTTAGGTTCCTTTTGCTGTGTCTGGTGTTAGAGATCCCTCAGACTGAGACAGAGAGCCAGTCCCTGACAGATAGGGCACAGCGTCTGTATGAGAGAAAGGTCGGAACCTGGAGGCCCCAAGGGTAGTGGGTACATCTCTGGTGTCACTGGATACCTGTGTGTGGAAAACCGAATAAAGTCCTAGATCTCCGTTGAGGCATATCTCCTCTGACACACACCTATACACTAAAGTGTATTTTTATATACCTGATATTTCTTTTAAAATGTTTACCATTCTCCACTTTTTTTTTTTTTTTTAATTAGTTTGGTTTGGGGTTGTAGAGTATGATTGTCTTTAAAATAGTACAAGCTGTGATTTATTGCCAGGTGCTCTTTCCTTTATTTCTTGGTTGCACAAGTGTGTCCACATAAATACTTGATTCATTTATTCTGCTCTGTCTCCCACTGAGGTCTTTTTATACTATGAAGAAAAAAAAAATCCCATAAATGCCAGAAATTACAAACAAAAACCTATTTCCAGTTGTAAATTTTGAAACAATAATGTTTGCTATTATTTTGGGAAATGGAACAAGGAATATAACAGGGGTGAATTTCAACAAACTGTAGATCCATATTACTGGCTCAGGACATTGGTTCCCATTGCCCCAGGTTACCTGGTTTTCCCTGTCTTAAACCACATTCCTTAGGAAAAATGCTTACTAAGAATCAAAACAGCTGCAGGTTTCTGCATCCAGGACATTTAAGAATATAATATGGAAGATGCTCAGATACCCAGAAGATTAATCTCATGCTGTTGCTGTAAATTACGCTGAGTCTGACTTAGCGAAATATATGTGAAAAGCATTAATTTAATGAAAGCATGTGGTCATGTGGAAATATTATGTATTTTTCTTTCCAGTATCTCTTTCCCCTCAAAAAATGTAAAATCCTCTTTGCCCCAAAGCATCCTTATTTACTTTCCGGTATGAATTTCAATTTGCAATATCAACACTAAAGGAAAATAGTTCACATGTGCCTTATGATAGCACCAAAAATGTTATCATTGTTTCTGGATATGAACATATAGTATGAAATTGGTTACTTCATCGAAGACTTTTCACAACAGGTTTAAAATAATGATAACAGGTGGATTCAAACAGATGGGAAGAGCACGAGTTATTAGTATTGGAACAGTACACTAGAGAAAATGTGTTGTTGTTTAAGTACTGACTAATTAACAACTCATTTAAATAGTCTTGGTGCATATGTTTCAAACAATAATATCCTGCAAAAGCATCGTTACCTATGGATAAGGTTTACAGGTAGAGGAAAGATCTTGCCCAATGTAGACTTTGGAGCAGACCACTGGAAAACTGTTTAGAGATATATTTCCCTCGAGGAAGTAGGAATAAAAACCTTTTTAAGAGAATGAAATGCTACTTAGTGCATATAGACTCCTGTTCTACATGAGACCTGTAATGACAATTCTTCCTTGTATACTTGACAATTCCCATCAGTGTGCACCCAGATTAGATGCTATTAATTTTTAATTCCAGCCCAGTAGTACTTCAAAATACTTAGATTCATCCCACCTACGTACGCATCTAGAGATCTTAAATTAGGAGCCTGGTCACTGAAGACAACACACATATCCATAGCTCTCCCTTTTTCTTACATTTATGGAAATTCTTATGAAGCTTTTAAGGTGATATTCTACTCAGAAGAAAATTTAAACAAAACCGTGTGCTAAAATTCATAAATGAAACACTGGTCATGAGGGTTAAAGCAAGCAGAAAGGGAGCAAGTTACAAGGGAATTTTCCAAGGTGCAATGACTAGCTCTTCCCTGTTACATAAATCAGCTACAGAGCGTCACTGCCTAAATATCACCCATGAGTGAAATCAATTGATATCCCCTCAAAATAGGCTTATGTCACTTAAAGCTAGGATTAATGTTACAGTTAACTCAATAGAAAAGATGACTTTTTAATAATGACTTTTGCAAGCTGCTGTTCTTTACTCAGGGAAAATAAGAGGAGCTTGACACGGATGCATGCTACAAGATCACACGGTTCTACCTTTTAGCAATCTCATATAGGAATATAAATACAGTGACACATTTCTTCCTTGCGTATTCCTGATGGTTCCCACCAGGCTAACCTAAAAGAGGTGCTATTTGTTCTTCATTCCCATTGCATTTAATGTAATACTTAAGTGCAGTTAGATGTTAGTTCACAGAATAACAAAATCATTAAGGTTGGAAAAGACCTTTAAGATCAAGTCCAACCATTAACCCAACACCACCATGCCCACTAAGCCATGTCCTGAAGTGTCACATCCACATGTTTTTTGAACACCTCCAGTGATGGTGACTCCACCACCTCCCTGGGCAGCCTGTTCCACTGCTTGATCACTGTCTTCGTGAAGAAATTTTTCCTAATATCCAATCTAAACCTCCCCTGGCGCAACTTGAGGCCATTTCCTCTAGTTCTGTCGCTGGTTACTTGACCAACACCCTTGTCGCCACAACCCCCTTTCAGGCAGTTGTAGAGAGCGATAAGGTCTCCCCTCATCTACTAAAGTTCATCTACTTTAGTGTCTTAAATTGGGTGTGACCATCCTGGATAATATTGGATTCATCCCTGGTGGTATTTAAGTCTTTCATAAAACTTTAGAGAAGCTTTAAGGGGAAAACAGGATCTGAAGTGTCCCGCAGCAATCTCAAATTTTATCTTGGAAGCTTCACACCTTAACGCAATGAAGGAATACTAGTTTAGGTAGAAAATCTTACATGAACTGGGATATAAAACACAGAACACTGTCATTTTAGGAGTATTGGATTGCCTCTAGGAAATTGTGTATTCATATATTTATACATACGTGTGTTGTCTTCTCACTAATTGCTGTTGAAAAATAGGAGCTCTGGCTCTGTTGTAGGAAATAGTTTTTGTCAGCAGGCTGAAGGGCAGAGAGTTTACTGAGAGGCAGAACATGAGTTACTGTTACCCCAAAGTACAATGATGCGGCTATGTGGCAAAGCTACTTCTATTGACGGCAGCATTACCTCATTATAATGGCAGTATTTGTACAAGAAATTGATAACAAATGTTCACGAATGATCAGACAATGCTACCAGCCGAATACGATGTAAAACAGCATCATTCCTATGAAACATAGTCATTCCAGTAATTCTAGCAGAACCCTCATTTATTTGATTTCTCAAGAACAAGATTAATTGTTGCTGGAGAAAATCTTGATTGCATTGCTTATAGTTAAGTTGGTCTACCACATCTCAATTTAAATGTATGTTTTTAGTGGTTAAATGCAGTCTTTTAGTTGCAGCTGAGATTATAATTGAGAGATTGATCCAGATTATTTTGTAGGGTTTTCTCAAAAACTGCACAACTATTTCTCCAAATAAAATTATGAAGAAATACATATGGTTATTCAGCTATGAGTTGTCTGATAAGACAGGAAAATGTGGTCAGTAATCTGTAATAGTAATTTCTTAACATTTAGTCATATTATTCCATTTTAGTAATTCTGTCCTTTATATCTGTCCCTTATCTCTTCCTGACTTAATCTATAAAACAAATGAATTCTATTTACTCTTAGGCTTCTGAAGACCTGAAGATAAAGAGTTCTATGGAAAACTTACTCTCTAACATTATCTGAGTTAATGGATAATGAAAGGAGCTGTGTCACAGGGCAGCCCAGAGCAATAGGTTTAGCTTACTCAAACACAGTGCTTTTTTCTGAGGTGTGTGATAAAAGCTTCATTTCTCCTTTCATAGATGAGGAAAGATCACATTGTCAACGTATCTTACACACCAACACAAAGCAAAAAAATCAAATCAGCACAAAAATATACAGCATATTTCCCCATCTGCTTCACTTGCAGTCCTGTCAAGTTATCTCCCAGCAGAAAAGACAGTTGAAAGCCAAGGAAAGTTTTTTATCGTTCTTTTACTGATTGGCCTTAGGCTGCAAACCAGTATATACAGAACTGTGGCTTTGCTTCTGGCACTCCAGTAGATGTCGGATCATTTAGGCTCTGTCTCTCTGGGCTAATTACTAATATGGTCCCCAAAAGAAAACAACAACAAAAAAACAACTGAAAGGCTCAACAAAAATCCTGATGAACTCATCGTATTTCATGGGAAAAGTCACACATATTCCCTTACAGCCCTAGAAGAAGGTGCATTGCAATTATCTCCATTCTTCTGTTGGCTGATTTTTTCAACAATGAACTCCAGGAGATGATTTGAGACAGGGTGGGTGCCCGACACGTTTACAATACTGGCAAATTCCTCAAGTCTCAGCAAGGCATAAATAGATAAAGAGAAATTAAGAACAGACGTCTCTATCTTTATCGTTTTCCCTCCACACACATGCACTATAGAAGCTATCTAATTCTTTAGACGTAATACGGGATCAGTACTCACCACCCTTTCGTTAGAGTTTTGGCTCTTAAAGCTGGATATATTTAGGCTGCCATATTATGTTCATCACAAAGGTCCTCTTTCACAAATACCCGTGGGGATAGTATTACCATAGGGACTTACACATGTCAAAGCTCTGAGACTCTGAGTCCTTACTACATTTACCCTGAAACCTTATACTAAGAGAGGACAACGTAAGCAAGGAGGTGTCTCAGTGGCTGAAAGGGAATTGTAAGTTCAAGGAAAGCCCTGGAAAGCCACCTTTGAGGTACGGAGCAGAGAGTTTGTGAAATAGATTCAACTAAGGTGCAGATATTGAAAAAACTGCACACAGATATTTTTATTGGTGGTTTCTGTCTGGTTCATTGAGAAAGAGAGCTGTTCCCTGGGCTGGGCAGTCTCTTTGCAGAAGGTCGCTGTACCAGGCAATTCAGGCTCGGAGAGGCATGGTTAGCTGAACAGATGAGAAACCGGCAAGCAGGCAGCAATTTAGTGAAAAGGAGCCCCTGATCAATTATGTGCTGGAGAATGCACCAAATGGAGTCTCAGTGTCTTCGCACCACCGATTTCAAGGTGAGGGAAGTGGGTTTTGCAACTCGTACTGAAGTTAGAGTTAAGTTAGCTCTAGGGAATATAGAAACCAGCTAAGAAGCTGCTAAAGGAAGCAGAAGGGATGAGGAGGTGGTTATTATTTTTATGGACAAACTAAACTGGGCTGGTCCTGGCTCTGGATTCCTGGTGCTGATTCTGTTCGGCTACTGCAGCGGTCCCTTGGATGGCACCGGGCTATGCCAAATATTCCTTTTCCAAATAATCCTCAGGGCAAGTATTTGGGATTTTGCACAGGCCAGGGAAGCTTTTCAAATGGGCACCTTTTCCTCTGTTCAAGTGGGAGGGTGAGAGGGTTGAATGCTGTGGCTGCTGCGTCCAGGAGAGGCTTTGCGGCAGAGCCTGGCCCCAGGCACACTGGATGAGCTGAGGCTCAGCTGATATTTCCTCCGCGCTTGGGAGCACGCAGAAGAGCCTGACAGCCGTTACCAGCTCGGACAGATTGCTGTCTCCAGGCTCTGGTCATTCTCCAAACTCATGGGTTTCACACAGCCATTAAGGACGGGATGGCTACTTGTGGTGTTTCTATATGCACTTGCTGAGAGGATTCCAGCAGGGAGGGTACAGGTAGTCCTGCACTCGTGGTTTCTATGGAGAATCCGCCTTTCACTTTGCGTAAGTTACCTGGAATGTTTAAATACTTTCTCCACATTGCAAGCACATACGATAACGTCTAAGGGCAGTTTTGGGATGTTGGTCCGAGAGGAAAATGTGTGTTTAACATGCTTTAACAGAGTTTCCCAAATTTCTTTTCTTTACATTTCACCTGTTTCCCTGCTTTCTTGTTGACATTGCCGGTAAAGACTTTGTGAAGCTCTTAGAGCTGGCTCTGAAAAGAGCACAGAAGGAAATACCAGGGTACATCTTCGCTCATGCAGAGGATGGCCGCCTCTGTGCTTGCAGAATTGCTTTGTGCTGTTCAGATCCCTGAAGTCCAAATAAAAAGACAACATAAAAAAATCTACCAAGACTAGAAGAAACTCCACAGAAGTACTCAATTTTTATAAAAGCGATACCGAAACATTTCTCTCTCAGCACTTTTATTATTATACAGTTTATATCACCCTCTCCCTGAAAGCTTTCCTAGACTCCTGTGGAAAAAATGAGTCATTCTTTCACAGGCATCAACTTCCAGATACTTTTAAAATAATGTGCCTTTTTTTAATCTAATGTGCCTTTTTTTCAGTCTGGGACCTTTTTCAAATATATGTTTTTTCCTTGAAGGATTTTAAATACTTAATAATATGTTTTTAAATACTAGGACTTATTTTTTTTCTAATTTCTCCACCTTTCTCAAGGATTATCAAAATATCCATTAATGATGCACTGAATTGGAAAAGCCATCACAGCTAGGAAGAGGCACTTCAATGGAAAAGAAAACGACTTTAAGATTTTTCCCTCCTTAATAACTTCCTATAGACAGTCTCATCATTCTGTGATGTTGTTGTTTGACATCAAGGAAGAGTGAAACACTGCGAGTGCTAAATGAATTAATAATACAACAAAAATGTGGGACGTCCATGTTTAAATATCCTCAGCCTACATCTTGCTTAGTGTAAAGGTGTCACAGGGCATCTCAGAGCAGCACTTGTGGATTCCTCCTCGATGGCTGTATTTTTACCAGTGCCAGGCATTCTGGTTTACCCATGTTTATGGTTGAATATGAAGACGTTTATCATGTGGTTATTTGTGTCCTGCTCTTTAACTCCAAAAATGACTGTCTTTACTTCTTCCTGCTCCAGCTCAGTTTTAATTTTTGTTTCATGTTTTGCTAATTACTCTGGGGTGATTTGGACAGTGCACGGGACAGGTCTGATAACCACAAACAGCATTTCATGTCAGTGCAGCGTTGCAGCTGGGGTATTCAGGAAAGGGGTATTGAAAAGCAAACCACTGTTTGAGAGGTCCACAAAGTAATTTAGCATACCTTGCAGACATCTCCAGAGGATTCTGGTGTCAAATAGGAAAATCCGTCCGTTCCTTTGCTTCTCCTCCTTTCAAGCTAAACCATCTTTAGACTGTATGGTTGCAGCGTACTTCTAGCTTGGAACTATTTAACATTTCTGTACACAGACGGTTCAACTGCTGCCTAAAAATGTAAAAAATTTTACTTATTCCATCTTCAAAGTTGCATAATACTCAGAAATCCTCTGACCTTCCTCCCATGTGCAATTTGAAAGGGGAAAAGGGAGAGAGGAAAGGAAGGAAGGAAGGAAGGAAGGAAGGAAGGAAGGAAGGAAGGAAGGAAGGAAAGAGAGAGGGAGAGAGAGAGGGAGAGAGAGAAGGAGAGAGAGAAAGAAAGAAGGAGGAAGGGAAGGTAAGTGAAAGAGAAAGGGAAAGGGGGTGGGGGAGAGATATTGCTCTTAAGCGTTTGTTCATACAATCTAAATTTAGCTTCCACGACATCTTTGGTAGCAGAAAAGGCCCTAGATTGTTCTTATGGTCTTCACAGGATCAGTCCTCTGTTAGTAATGATCTGCCAAAAAGCTTTGTTTATCCCAGCTGCATTCTGTTGGATCCAGTCCATATGTGGTACTGCTGCAAAAATAAACGTGTGTGTCTCTTGTCAGCATAGTTTCATGTATATTTTCTGGGGAACAAATTCTGAGATTTATAAGCCAGTTTTACATAGTGGAGAGATATAGCTAACTAAGCTGCAATATGTATAGATTTAACGCTTGAGCCTGAAAAATATTCCGAGAATGACAGGATTATTTTGACCATTGAATTATCTGGGACAGAGCCACTCAAGCTTTTGAAAATATAAAACTACACTGAATATAATGAAAGTAAAGGTTTACATACCAGACTTCTTCTGCTGCATCCTTACAGTTGGTCAACAGTACAAGAACAGTCTTTCTTTCAAGATATTGAATTGCTTATCCACTACCTAGAGGAGTCCAGATAAGCAAATGTATACAAGACTAGCATGTTTATGTTTATATTGAACCTTCCAGAGTATCTCATATAAAATTTAGAAAAGGTTTGTACTATTTTCTGTTTCTTGCAAATGTTTGGAATTAATCTTGTTTTGTATGGATTAGGTTACTTCTAGAGGTAAATAAAAAGGTTAAATACATGAACAGAATTTGCGATTAAATGACCATCGTGCCAAGGTTCATTAAATCAATGCACTGGAAAGTTTAACTAGTTATAGAAGTAAACAAAGAAATGGTAAATATACTCTACATCAGATATGTAATTAAACACGTTTAACGTTATCCTTCGGTAAATTCATGAATAGGGCCTTTCATGAGGGGCTGCAAAGGTTTGTGGAGGGCAAGTTTGGCTTAGCCCAAGTGATAAGGGTACTGATAAATCTGAATCACACAAATTATCACCACAACCTGAGAGAAGAGGAAAGAAAAGTTGGAGACAACAGACAAGTCTGTGTGCTCTGTCAGGGTGAGGAAAGGGGGTAAAAACACTGTGTTCCATGCAATGAAGAGGCAAGTTAGTTCCTTATCATCTCTGTCAGCACTAGTGATCAAATAGGGACAAAAGGAAAGAAGAGGCAAAAACGGCAACTGATGAATCTTGAGGGGCTGTAAATTAAAGAAACAACCATGACTTTTGCCTAGGTAGTTCTGAGGAAAATATCTGAAATGCAGAGATGAAATCCATTGATTTGCCCAACAGGAAACTAGCTAAACCAGAAAAAGCAACAGCGTCAGTCAGTGGTTTGTTGCTTCACAACAGCACTGCAGAGATAATATTCCCTGATGTTACATATGAAGAGGTTGAAGCAGGCGATGTCTACTTGACTCAACTGCTAGCACATTCCCACTGCCCTACATAAGAGTTGGATTAGTCCTAAATGTCAAAAGTGACCAGTTCTGAGATTTTGGCCTGAAGGCTCAAAATAGCAATTAATTCCTTGTTCCATACTGCATGTTAATAAGCAGAACTATAATTTTCTACCTTTAGAATTATTTCCTCATTAATAGGCTATCCAATCCTGTTCGTGTTCAGTACCCCAATGACAACTTCATCTCTTATGTGCTTTCATAAATTATGGATATATTTCTAAAATAGCATAAAAGGTGGTGACAGAGACCCAAACATATCAATTCTTCTGAAAATCTTTCAATGACATTGAAACACTTGCATGTAATTCATCTGCTACTTCAGGCTACAGAACTTCTTGATGGAAGAGTGTGTGTGTTTATATGTGGATACATGTGTTCAATGACTGCATTTTTGAGGTGGCCATATTTAATTCCAGGGGATATTTTTAGCAGTCACCTTCACATACTATAACTTGTCAACTAATTTCCCGTTAAACCAAGTCAGAAATTTCTTACCCAGTTTTGCTTCTAATGAGTTGGTAAAGCCTCAGCTATAAATTGCTAGCTGCATTCAAGTTAGCTTTTAAAATATTTTTGGAGATAATATTGGCATTATTTATGTGCTTCACTTAACATGAATAATGTATCAGTTATCTTAAGCTAAATAATTCAAATCAAATGTTGGTAAACTTTAAAAGCTTTTTTATATGGAGATTCAGAAAGAACCATACCTCCTTTGAGACTTATACTGAATGTGTTTACTGTGGATCTTTTAAAAAATCCTTGTTGATATTATGCATGTATTTTCTTTCCGTTGGGGGAAAAAAATTACTTTTGTTGCTGCATGACAGATGGCAACCACAAAAGACATCTTATTAGATATGTTTGAAACAGAACATATGAATTTAAATTTTACACACAGATGTTTCACAACAAGCAGAGTTTTGCAGAGAAATGTGGGGAGCAGAGAGAACAGAGTATTTGAGTTTGCGCATGCACACACATACGTATATATTTATATGTGCATAAATACGTGTGTTATGATGCATTAGACTTTCCACAGAAGTAGCAAGAGTAGATTACAAAACACAGTATTTAGAAAGCAAAACCTCTTCAGTTCATGTTTGGAAGTCTGTTTTGTACACATAGCAGAGCAAGAGGACAGAAAGAATGCATTTAATAGAAAAAACTATTGATTTAGAGCTTGAGTCTGACTTTGTTTTAATCAGTATGTATGGATCACACCAGTGTGTCTGAAAGTAAAATGATGTTTGAAATATACCTGGTGGATTTTTTTTCCCTTCTGTAGAGACCTTTCTAAAGAAAAAGAAAAACAAACAAAAAAATCCACCCCCCTCCCTAAATAGCTAGTAAATAAAGATTACATCAGACAAAACTCCAATATTTTTGGCTGGTCAATATTATCCCAGAATTAAGACCTCTTGATTTAACTTTCTCCATAGTCCAAGCTCCTATACCATGTGATTATCAGTCCTTTTGGAATGAGTCTTCTACAGCCGTAATTCAATGGCCAAAATCGGTTATGAACCAAACTGAGCACATTTAAAACTACTTTTTTTAACACTTCTTTTTTTTCTTCTCTTTTTCTTTTGGGTTAGGTTTTACAATAATCAGTTACTCCAACATGGTCTTTCATGAGGCAAACACACGTTCTTCTGCACAAACAAAGGAGAAAGCAGCATATGGAAGGGAAGGAAAAACCAGGGATAGGGACAAGATGGGCCTCTGCCTTCAGCAGCTGTAACCATGGCACATTCATGGAGCTAAACTGGAGTAACTCCAATCTCAAGCTGAATTAGGGGCCTAAACACCAAAAAAACAAAGAAATATGAAGGAACATGTATATATGGTGGGTGAAAAGCTGGACAGGAGCCGGCAATGTGCGCTCGCAGCCCAGAAGCCACCCGTGTCCTGGGCTGCCCCCAAAGCCGCGTGGCCAGCAGGGCGAGGGAGGGGGTTCTGCCCCTCTGCCCCGCTCTGGGGAGACCCCCCTGCAGTGCTGCGTCCAGCTCTGGAGCCCTCGGCACAGGAGAGACATGGACCTGCTGGAGCGGGGCCAGAGGAGGCCCCAGCGATGCTCCGAGGGCTGGAACAGCTCTGCTGGGAGGCCAGGCTGGGAGAGCTGGGGGGGCTCAGCCTGGAGAAGAGAAGGCTCCGAGGAGACCTTCCTGCAGCTGCCAGGGCTGAAAGGGGCTGAGGAGAAAGATGGGGACAGGCTTGTAAGCAGGGCCTGTAGTGATAGGACGAGGGGTGACGGTTTTAAACTAAAGGAGGGGAGATTTAGACTCGATCAAAGGAAGAAATTTTTCACAATGAGGGTGGTGAAGCACCGGTCCAGGTTGCCCAGAGAGGTGGGAGATGCCCCAACCCTGGAACCATTCCAGGTCAGGTTGGACGGGGCTCTGAGCAACCTGCTCTAGTTGCAGATGTCCCTGCTCATGGCAGGGGCTTGGACCAGATGACCTTGAAACGTCCCTTCCAACCCAAACTGTTCTATGATTCCATGCTTCTAACAGAGTGGTAGTGTGCAAAATGCTCTGCAAGTTTTTCAAGTTAGACTAAGACAGCATTCAAGAATTAATTTTTATTTTCACTAGAACTTCTCAAGTAGAGGCAGAAAAGATGAGTACAATATAATCTTACATAATATGAAAGACAAATCTGCTCTAAATTCTCTGTGGTATGCAACTACCACTGCCAACAGTTTGGAGCAAAACTTTGCACACTCATAATCGCTGCCTCTCAAATTTCTTACGTTATGCACAGAATCAGGAAAGAATCAGAAACATGAAATATTAGATGTTTCTATGAGACAAAGCTTCTTTCACATTTCCTCACATTTTAAGGCTGTCATGTTTGCACCATAACAATTGTGCAAATGTGACATGTCTTGAGCAATAGAAAACTGATACTGATCACAATATATTCCAGACAAATCAAATTTATAGAAGAAAATATTAAAAGAAACTACTTTCTCCCCTAAATTACACTTTTCCGAAAGATTAAAACAGTATAATGTTGTGTGCCATAGGCCTAATGATATTCTTAGGATTGATTGTTTCACATCTTTTTAAAGCCAACAGATACAAAAGGACATGTAATTAACATCTTTCCTTTCTCTTTTGAATGAAACCAGAAGCATCCTGACACACTTCGGGAACACAAAACCAAGTGATCTGTTTAGACTTGTTTGGGTTCAGCAAGGCATATTTTGAAGCTCAGCTTCTAATTAATGTGACAGTTGCATATCACACTTCAAGGCACTGCCCCAGTGGGTTTCAGTTCTCTGAGGATCACAGTTAAGGAAAAAAAAAAAGTTGTTATTCAGATGCTGAAAAGTGTTATATATTCATTCGTTACAACTGACTTATCTACACCTGCTGAGTTTTTCATATAATTTAAAACAGAGTTCATTAAACTGTCAAAAACACAGACAATGAAGGTTACATGGCCTTACAACATCATTAGATAAAGATATAGAGATAGTAATATTGCGTCAAAAGAAATAACTAAGTCTACAGTTATGTTGTTACTATTGACCATCAAAAAATATAGGTGGACAAAGCTCCAGAATATTCCTCCCATTCTGGACACATTTATTACCAGACTGAACACAAAATAAAAAAGCATATAAAGCAGGTGGTGTTGCTGGCCAAATCTCCAATCATAAAGGAGGATTTCTGTAATTTTCAGGATGGTTCTCCAGTCTTCATTTCCCATCTTGAGCAACCTACCCTATTTGACCCTACATTGATCAGGGGTTTTGGACTAGATGAACTCCGAAGGTTCCTGTCAACCTCAACTGTTCTACGATTACGTGATACTTCTGCTCAATGCTTCTTTTAGTGGGTTTTTACTTCCAAATTACAATAACAGCCCACTGACTCAATATAAATGTCTTTGTCATGGAGGAGCCCAAGTAAATCTAAGTAAAAAACATTCTTTTTAAAACACTTTTTCAGAGAGGTTATTTGTAGCTCTGAGGCCTTGTATCTTGTTAGTCATGTTATCAGTCACGGTCTGGTCTTACGTTAGGTGGTTTAGATGATTACCATGGGTGAGAATTGCCAGGTGAATGCTCTTACACTCTCAGGACTGTTCTTCTGCCACTGAGTGCAAGGGAGAAGTGTCACCTGGGATTGAGGGACCACCAGGGCCTCAGCTCCCTCCTGCCACAGAGTGATGGGGACAGACGTGCCCTGCGGGAAAGGCATCAGCAGCCCCAATGCAGCAGAAGTGCCTGCCTGCAAGAGGAGGAGGGAAGAGCTGTCCTGACTATCTTCTCCAAACTCAACAGCCGAGTGACCAAGTCCACCTTCACTGCCAGAGGGACAAGTAACATCCACTGTTTGAGACCAGCCTGCAAGAAACGTTCTGTGCTTGCTGAGGAGCCCTGCAGCAGAAAGGACCTCCAGCAAGTTGCATTGGCCCCCAGGAAATATGTGAGATGGGGGGATGGCCAAAGGTTTTGCTGCAGTCAGTGACCTGGGACATGCCCAACAGGGCAGGACACCAGTGCTGGGGGAGGTTGGGACACAAGGACTTTCCACCTAAGCTCAGCCTTCTGGCCTGAGACACCTCACCTTTGCCTGGTCCTTCACCAGCCTCTCCAGGCTGCTGGCATGTAGTGTTGTTGCCTGCGCAAGGGGAAAGAAGCAGAAGGTGAGAAGTGATTTACCTGATGCTGGGCTGGGGAAACATCTGGCGGCAAAGTGGAAACAGGAGGGACACTCATGGCATTGCAGTTCTGCACCCAGTTCCTTCAGTATGAGCTTGATGGAGGGCAGCTGGGTCATGTGGGCTTCCTCTGTTCCTTCTGGTGGCCTGTGCATGAGGAAGGGGCAGAGAAAGATCTCTGTGAGACCCAAGCTGCCCTTTCTCTCCCCTGCCACCCTGGGGAGCGCTTCCAAGTGGCCCTGAAACACCCACGCACCACCCAGCAGTCAAACAGAGAACAGTGGCAGTGGTGAGGGCACAGCTGGGCAGGTGTTGGCTGGACACAGCTGGGCAAAACAGCTTTGCCAGCTCTGCCTGATAGCTGCCTGCAGCCATGGGAGCGCCTCTCCCAGCCTTGGGAGTGGTGTGTCCACATAAAGTGGTGTCTGGACCATGCTCCCTCAGCGTGAGCATGAGTCCCTCAGGCTGAACTGCCAGGCAAGGCTTACTCAAGAAGTGTGCTGACCCAGGGCTCCTTCACTGCCCGTCCCGACGAGATCAGGAGAAGCATCACGTGGGACACGCTGGCGGGGTGATGGACACCACGCACACTCGTGCCATCCACAGTCGGTCCCACCTTCATTCTGCAGGTGTCCCTGCGCCGCTGCAGCCGCTGTTTAGAAGGGTATGTTTCCTCCAGACAAAGCAGCAGTCCAAATGGAAAGGATCTCTCTTGTTATGGGACAGGGAGAAAGGGGATAAACATTGGCAACAGAGTCCAGAGATTCTGCAGAGCTCCACCTTTTTTTTTTTCTGAATGCCAAACTTCTAATGCACACTTTGTTTTTCTTTAATAATTTTCAGCCCTGTTAGCTTGAAGTTGGACCAGAAACTGAAGGCTCTGCAGCTCATTGGGTATGACAGCATTCTTGCAAATCAAGACTAATGATAGAATCACAGAATTTTTGGGTTGAAAGGGACCTTTAAAGGCCATCTAGTCCAACTCCCCTGCAGTGAGCAGGGACATCTTCAACTAGATCAGGCTGCTCAGAGCCCCGTCCAACCTGACCTGGAATGGTTCCAGGGATGGGGCATCTACCATCTCTGTGGGCAACATGGGCCAGGGTTTCACCACCCACAGTGTGAAAAATTTCTTCCTTATCAGGGATCACATCTTTTGACCTGCTAGCCACACTTCTTTTGGTGCAGCCCGTGATATGGTTGGCCTTCTGGGCTGTGAGCACACATTGTTGGCTCACGTCCAACTTTTCATCCACCAGTACCCCAGGTCCTTCTCGACAGGACTGCTCTCATTCCCTTCATCCTGCAGCCTGGATTGATACCAGGGGTTGCCCCGATCCAGGTGCAGGAGCTTGCCCTTGGCCCTGTTGAACCTCATGAGGTTCACACAGACCCATTCCTTGAGCTTTTGGTGAAAGATAACACAAGTCTGTAGCCCATTCCTAAGTTTTCCCTATCAGAAAACCGAAGTGGATGCTCCTCTAATCTTAGTCACTCAAGATATTGGCATCTAGCCTACATTCCCCATTTTTGCCCCTCTATAGCTAGCAGAGATAGTTAGGCACCTTCAGAAGGTGCTTTATCATCAGATAAGTAACTTAAGAAAAGTTGGAAGCATAACTTCTTTAAAAATACCTTTTGTCTTTTCCTCTGACATTGAAACCTAGACAAGAAGCCTAGATTCTGGACAGTCAACCTTGGCTCAAACAGCTGAAGTTTACCCAGCTATGGGGAGAGTCAATTCACCTAACTGTGTATCTGTAGCATGTATGTTGGGCTATTCATCCTGGACTGTCTTTCAATTCAGTGGAGGAAAAACTGGGAACTTTTAATCTCATGTTAAAGTAGACGACTAAAATAACTCAAATGAGTCATTCCTATTTCACTCCACTGGTTGAAATTAAGGTAAATAACTCAAATTCAGATATCTATAGTGTAGAGAGGTGAATCTAATCCCAAAGTTTAGTCAAGATGAATTTTACTCTGATGTTATAGAGTAAGGACTCTTGGTAATTTCTGTAGATAAACCTGCCAGAAGCTATACTTCAATTTTTTGAAGAACTGTTGATTGCTGAACTGGTCTTTCCACCAAAAAAAAACACCCCAAAAATGTACATTTTGTCAGCATCGTCACTAGTTTTCATTTTTCTGTTTGAGTCTGTGGCTCTTTCACAACCATAGTGGCTGTCTTGGTTTGTTTTATTTGATCAATCTAAATAAATTCTTACAGACTTTCCCATTTCTTTCTGTACTAATTGCCCCATTTCCACGATTTAGAATGTGTGCCCATTTTTATTTTTATCTGCATTTACAGGTATTGAACCAAATTTACTTTTGGTGCAATTTTACAAAACCCGAGGAAACTGAGACCACAAAACCTAACACAGCATTCGTCTCAGAAGTCACCTAAGTGAGCAATTGTCAGTTTTAACTTTCTGGGAATTGGGGAGAAATTACAGAACAGCTTAGGATCTCACAGAAGGTAAGTGTCATTAGAGGGACCAAAAATCAGAATTGTGTAGTGTGTAACCCTCTAAACAATCCATTTTAACATATGGGCTTTGTTCTGAAATTTTAAACATATTAATAAATGATTGCCATCCAATATTATATAGAAGCCTCTATTCTATGAGCACATATTTTTCCAAAGCAGAAGCTGCCACAGATGATGTTTGTGCTCTCCCACCTTTTCTCAACATACCCTTTCCCTGCCCTCCCCTCCACTTTTGAAGGATCCAGAGACAGACGGTTGTAGCTAACTCCATAATCATGATGCAGAATCTGTGTGTGTGGTTAGTGAGTCTCTGTAGGAGGTTACTATAGATACTATATTTCCATGCATATAACATACAGGTCACCTTTAAAACCAAAACAAAACCGAGATGTAGCAGAAACACGAGCTACACCCAACGGAAAATCGTGTAACCTACCCCCAATTCCCACAACATCTTTTCCACTACTAGCAATCCCTATAGATTGCTCCACTTCCCTCGGTAACCCTCTTTTGCTTTTTCCTCCCTCCTCTTTATTGTATGTCTGGGTTTGTGCAGGATTCCAGAGAACGTTTTTTTCAAGGTAGGGTAAGTACCTTTACAAGATTATGAGCTACCAAAGTGGAACTTAAATAGATAAAAACATGGGCAACACTTGATGAAAGTACTCAAGGACATTTTACAGTTGTGAAACTCCCCCCTCCTCATACCAATCTCTGAAAACCGCTCCACAATAACATTATATTAAGAAGTTTCTTCAGTTGAAAAAATAGATACTTAATCAGTCCTTTGAAATTTCATTTACGCTCACAGATAGAATAGGAAAAAAATCAAGCTGTGACTATATCTAAGTATTGATCACGAAAAATCCTCCTGTTAGATGAAAAGCCAGGACATATGAAAATCTAATATTCTCCTATATTTAGGAAGATTTCTGAATTAGTATGGCTAAAATAATTGTAAAGCTCATGTTTGACATTTATAAATTTATGTTTTAAATTATGTCATCAAGTTCAAAAAGTTAAATCACAGAATCACAGAATACTCGAGGTCAGAAGGAACGGCTGGGGATCATCTAGCCCAACCCTCCTGCTCAAAGCAGTGTCAGGTAGAGCAGGTTGCCCAGTGTTGTGTACTGCTCTACAAATCCATACTATAATATGGATTTTGACGTTTCAGCCAGAATTATTTTAAAATCAGAAATTTAGTGCTACTTTTGAAATCGCATGCTGAGAAAAATATTGTTCCCAAAAAACCCAACAACAAACCACGTAAGATGAAGTTACAGCAGGATCTGAAAATTAAACTTCTCAATATAACAACATGTTATATATTTACATCACATTTGAAAAAATGTCTTTAGTCTCTAACAACCTGTTTTGCAGGTCCAGCCTGATATCTAAAAATTTAGTTAACACTCCTTCCATTTTCTAGGCCTGGTCTCACATTGGCCTCTCACAGGAACTCTCCGATGCGCTGATGACCGAGTGAGCTCGATTCACTCTATCGTCTCCTCCCACTCTCCATTAATTACACTGTGTGGTTGAGGTTGTTTTGGTCAGATAGAGTGGATGAAAACACACTTGAACCAGAAAAATTCTGGAGGTTTGATAGCTTTTTTAAATTTTTTTTTCCTGTTGCCACCCACAGGTTCTGAGGTTTCTGTTGATATGTGTATGATTAATGCTTGACTGCAAAACAACACTCGACAAATTTGCTTTTCTTAACAAATATTATGACCATTTCATCTATACACAATATGCTTGAGGTATCTGCCTCCTTCCTTGCATTTCCTTTTAGCTCCCTGCCACAGAATAGTTGATGAAGAAGCTGAAGCATGATGCTTATGAATGATGAAATTTCCACAATAAAAGATTTCTACTTCTCTTTATTGCAAAGCAGTAGAAATTCAATGTTATTGCTGCTAATTCACATGGAAAAAGGTGATATTACTGCCTCTGTGTTGAGTGCACCACACATTCCTGTTCAGGTCCTTTGACAAATCGGCTAGTACTGTTTCATTGACCTTGAGAGTTTATATATTTCATTAAATATATTATACATCATCTTCTTCCATGAAGAATCTATATGAGAAGGAACTAAAAATACACTAGGTCTTTCATAAGACTTTTATATCAATAGACTTACATCATAATAATGTCAGGTCAGGCAAGAAACGTAGTCTAAATTGTGGAAAAGAATAGTCTTGACAGTTTAAGCAGTGTACTTCTGAAAACAATCAACACATGCTTGCTATTGAGTTTGCCTATAACAACGGCTTTAACGGTCTTTTGCTGGGGGACCTCAAATTGAGGAATTCTTTACAGTCAGATTTCCAAAAGTATGGTTGTTTCTGAACTAAGTAGATCGGTTATCAGAGCTGATGTCTCTTTCTCATATTCTTCACTTAACAGAAATGTAAAACTTCTGAAAATTGGCCTTAGGTTTCTTCTGGCAGCTTATGATTTAATTTAGAACAACCTCTGAATAGCTACAGACAAAGACACAAGAGCCAGGGATTATTCCCCTACTGAGAGTTGCTGGAGTACAGAAAACTCTGTTGTTATTCTTACTCTTCCGGAATTTATTTTTTTCCTTTTTCTTTTCTTTTTTTTTTTAATAGATATTTCCAGAGCATGCCACATATTAAGCAATATTTACTGCTATGTGGGAAATGCAAGGAGAACCTCATGTTGGCACTCTGTCATGGTTTAACCCAAGCTGGTGGCAACTGAGCACCACGCAGCCACTCGCCCAATTCCCCCCCCGCCACAGGATGGAGAAGAGAATCAGAAGAGTAAAAGTGAGAGAAGTCATGGGTTGAGATGAGACAGTTTAACAGGGAGGGCAAAAACTGCGCATACAAACAGAGCAAACCAAGGAATCCATTCCCCACTCCCCACGGGCAGGCAGGGGTTCAGCCATCTCCAGGGAAGCAGGGCTGCATCACGCGTAAACGTTACTTGGAAAGACAAATGCCATCACTCCAAACGTTCCTCCCTTCCTTCTTCTTCCCCTAGATTTATATGCTGAGCATGACATCATATGGTATGGAATATCCCTTTGGTCAGTTGGGATCAGCTGTCCCGGCTGTGTCCCCTCCCAGCTCCCCGTGCACCCCCAGCTTTCTTGCTGGTGGGGTGGTGTGAGAAGCAGAAGAGACCTTGACTCTGTGTAAGCACTGCTCAGCAATAATAAAAATCACCTCTGTATTATCAAACTCTGTTTTCAGCACAAATCCAAAACCCAGCCCCATACCAGCTACTGTGAAGAAAATTAACTCTATTAATTAACTCAAAACCAGAACAACCTCACAGAAGCTTTGCAAATATTTGCGACCTGTTAGATACCTAACTGTACAGACAGATAAATTACACCAAAATCTTCGAGGTATTGAATGGTAAAACATAAAGTTTTCTTTAGGCAGCGAGGGGGAAGATAGCAGGCACCTGTCCATAAGAAAAACTGAGCACAGGAGTTTAAGAGGAAGTTTAGGCCATCTACACATGGTCTTCTTCCATCATGGAGGAAGACAGGATCAAAGTCAATGTCTGCAATGTTTTATTAATGACAAATTTTAAATGGGTATATTCCAGATAAGCTCAAGAAAATTTCTGGATCAAGCGATTCTTTTGATGTGAGAGTGGTTCATGGTGGGCTATGTGTGCAAGAACTTTTATTTGCAAAGCAGAGTGAAGTAAAATTGAAACATCAACAGTGCCAAAGAGATAATACACTGGCATAGATCTAGAACATCAGCATTTGTATAGCAATAAAATTGTACCTATCCACAAAGCAGAAACATTTGTTGCCTTCGAAATTTGTCCTACACTAACTGTGTTCTCAAACTTTCTCTCCTTGAGGACCGATCAGATGATTCAAAACTTTTTACCATTAATTCCTCTTGATAGACAACAACCAGGTGCACAGAATATTTGCAAATATTGACCACCCTGTCTTGCTACCCAGCACTTTTGTCCACAATAATATTCACTTATACAGTATCATTCATTAGCATCTGTAGATCTCAAAAAATATTACCATAGCTATCATAAAACTGGAGAAAAGAGGTGTGGTAGCTTAAAAGCTACCTCATAACTCGGAAATACAACTGTAGTCATCTGAATTCTGCCTGCCTAGAAATCACTATGAAGTAAAGACCAACCAACCGACCAAACAAAAAAACCAAAACAGTGACAGAAAAGCTTCTTTCAGCTGCTAAAGACATTTTCTACACTAGGCCTTATCTCACCTGACTTAAAGATCACCCCTTGTGCAGGAGGATCTAACTATGTATTTCATGAAACCTCTGGAAGGCCATTAGCACATGAGATTATTAAGCCAAAATAATAAAAAATAAATAACATGACACTTTTAATAACACATCTGGCTGATAAATCCATAGAATTTTTGCTGTCAGACAAAGAAAATGATTGTTATTTTTAAAATAAGTTCAGAAGAACTTTACCTGTCATATCAGATTTTAGATATCTTATTTGGAAAAAAGACTTTGTTTTGTTCAATGAATTAGATCAGAGCTTCCACCTTCCACTTCTCAGAGAAAGTTCCTTTTCATCAAGCCTACTCCATTGTGTTGCCACCTACAGAAAATGTATTTGGAGATTTTAATACAAGACTGCATGTCTGATGACAAATACATACACTGCATAAAATATTCTATCATGATTCACTGTTTTTTTCACAAGTCCAATAAAATATCTTCAGTCTATCTTCTCTAATTGTAAATATTTTTTTTCAAAATTTAGAAGTGGTTATTTTTGATCAGGAAAGAGAAGGTAACAACTGATCAGCTTCATACGTGAAATTTGATATGTGAAGTCCAAAATGTACCATAACTTTTTGCTCCTTGGCAAAAAAAAAAAAAAAAAAGACATTTGGGGGGAGCAGTCACCACTGATTTAATTCTCCTTTTGTTTAAATTAATAAGAAACACCCAGATGACACTGAAGTGAACAGACTAGGCCAGTTCTTGGCTCCTTTGAAAGTCATAGCTTCTGGCATTTACTCTGTCTTTCTCATATTTTCGTACCAAAAAAGTGAGTGTAAAGAGACACTTTCAGTGAAGATAAATGTATATGAATTCCAAATATAGCATTAGCCAAAATACAGTGCTATGTTCCACTGAAGTGTATATTATGTATATAAAAAGCATGGGTGATGGTTTTGCTGTGTGTGCTATATTTGGACCGTGAAAGGAATAAAAGGTGATTTTACACCAGACTTTGAGGGCCTCCGGGAGGGTAGAGGTTTAAGTAAGAAAGAAATAATCCAAAAACACACCCAAACTTAGTAGGAATTACTGATTATTACTCAGTTGTTCATAAAATAAATTGAAATAAATTTTTCCTGGTGTCTAAACATATCAAAACAAAGACAATCAAAAGGATAAAATTTGTCTGTTTTCTTTTCAAATCCTCACTTAGTCAGATAAACAGTAGTGATTACAACATATTAGATGCTTTTAATTGAAGTATCTGGACAAATTCTGTAAGTTCCAGTAAGGTCACACTTACTGGTGTTACTCAACACAAAAAAAAGATTTGACATCTGCAGAATTCAGACAGACACATGCAGCAATTGCTACCTTACCAAGTGGTTCTGTGTTAAGTGACACTGAATAAAGTGGTGGTGGGAAAATTATTTTAAAGAAGAAAACAATTCATTTTTTGTAGAGCTCTGTGCAGTTGCATTTCTTTGGGCAAAGCTGTCTTGGCTGATGTTAGAAGCTAAGTAGGATACAGTTCTGTTCCATAAATCAGCGAGACTACCTGAAATCAGTAGGCATAGCACAAACGGTAGTCATGGCGTGGCAAAACCCTTGGTGAGCTTAGTGAGTGAACTAGAAATCTTCATTAATTCCTGTTTTCATGACTAAACTGACTGATTAGAAATAAAGCCTGGATTTATGCTTAAATATGTAAACAGCTTGATTTTACACATTAAAAAAACCACCAGTTAAACATGTCATAAGAACTTTATGTTAATTCGGAAACTATCAGATATAAGTCAAGAAGGTGAGGTGTATCAGGAGAAGAAGGGAAAGGTGGACTTTAGACTGCATCATTGCATAATGATCCATCTTTCAAAAATCATGATATCAAGGGTATCAGAAGTTAGAAAAAGCTGATCCTTTTTCTAAAGGACATGGCACAAAAATAGCACAAAATCCATTACGATATTTCCATTGAAAGTTATGGAATTGTGGGCTATGATCAGACAAAACTCAGATCTCCTTGTTGCTAGTGCTTTCCAAAATATAAGGTCCTATTACTTTATGTAGAGACCACAAAGTAATAATACATAATGACACATAGCCTCCTCAATGACGACTTCAATCTTAAAACATTGGTTTATCAAATGAGGATTTTGAAGATATTCAAGAACAGTTCTAACACAAAGTTCTTGCTGAGTTCTCGCATGTTGCTTTACCATTTCTTAATTCTGGGAAATTGTAGAGTGATCTAAACAAGCAGCCATTCATAACAGTCTTTGTAAAATGTGCTATACACCCATAATCGTCTCTTCATGACAGAAAGCACATTATCATCTTTTTATATTATTATATTTCCCTTTAATCATGAAAAATGAGCAGTGTAACTGGTTGGATTCATCTGCCTAACAGCACAAATGGGAAGCGGTCCTCGTTTCATGTCTCTTTTGATAATTAGAGCTATCTTACTGCAGAGAAAAGAAATCTTTGATATGCCATCCACTCTTCAGAAACCTCCTGCCTGCTCATGCATCACTCATGGGAACACTGTCAAGCCCTCCAGGCAGGAATTGTTCATTCTCCTTGCTGTTTTCACTCTCTAAATGATTTGCAATGTAAATAAACCAGAACAGATGAATAGATTGTGAGGGACAGAGAGAAGTAAGATAAGGAAAGAGAGATATTTGGACTTGGTATCTGGTTTTGCCTTTACAGGAAAGGTTTTACATCCTTGATTATAGAATAATAACTGGAAAGAAATCCAGAAGACAAGGCTTCCTACCCGTATTCACAGCATCTTCCATCCGTCTAATCTCGCCATTCACAGATCAGAATTGTGCAGCATATTGCATTGGCTACTTCTTTCAGTCATAGTATAAATTCATCTTAATAAATAGGTTATGTAATGACCACTAGAATATATAGTAGAATGGATCATTTTGTTCTTCCTGGACCTTGCCTCCTCTGTAGGTAATCCCAAAATGGGCAATTTGCAACTTTTATGAGACAATGTTATTAACACTGCATGTTCATGATATCACAGGTAGTGATACTTCACATCTAATGGAATGGGAACATTCCAAAGTGTTTCACTAATGATGGTTTTGGGGTTCATTTCTGATTAAGCTCTCTTAAACAAAAACATTCTCTCCCTAGGAACAAAGACTTACTGTTGAGTAAGGTCTGATTCTAGAAGAATTTCCTATCTAGTTGTTGATTTCCTCATAAACTGACATTTTCTTTACTTGTTTGCTAGGGAAACTAAAAAAAAAAGATACTAAACATAGTTCTCCTACTGGTAGTTCTCACTTTCTTCTGAATCCTTGTACACATTCTTTTCTTTTCCTTCAGCTATACTGTATTTAATGTGGAGCAGACATAGTATCTAAAGAGTACAAGATTGTGGGTAAGGACAAGGGAGCAAAGAAATGTGAAGTTAAAACTCTTTCAGGATGGTGGATTTTAGGCAGCCAGAGAAGAGAAACGGTACCATTTATCCCTGTGAATGGTGTAGGATCATGGAATCACTCAGATTTGAAGGCATCTCAGGAGGTCTGTAGTCAAGCCCCCTGCTCAAAGAAGGCTCATTCTAGACCAGGTTGCTCAAGCTTTGTCTAGTTGGAACTTGAAGATATCCAAAGATCACACAACTTCTCTAGGCAGTCAGTGCTTAATTATCCTTATAGTAAAAATCACTCTCTTTATACCCCACTAGAATATTGCTGTTTCAGTTTAGGACTATTATTTCTTTTTTCCTGGAACTTAGTGCAGAAACTGGCTTTGCTTTTTCAGTAACCTCTTCGGTACTGGAGGGTTGCTATTAGGTTCCCTCTAACCCTGTCTTCTCCAGATTAAACCAGCTCAGTACATTGGGCCCAACTGTGTTAGTGACATGGCCTGATGGTTTTGTTAAAGGATTTCCTCCTCACTGTGAATCCTGGGTAGTTTCAGAAAATTTGTCATTTGAAGAATTCCATCACTCAGAGAAATCAGTAAGGAAGTAGTCAAGATGAATACGTAGGTAAAGGATTCATCACCCAGATTATGTCCATTAATGGGTACCTACTGGCTGTGACCAGCGTCACTGGGGGCCTCCACCCATACACCTTGCCCATGGTCCCAGAAGCCCCATAGCACCTCTGCCAGTCCCTGCCAGAAGTGTGTTGTAGGTATGCCCGTGTCCAGATGCCTCACACCCATGCCCATGCCTGGACATGGACCAGCTGGTCTGGACTCGGAACAAAGCGTAAGTGGCTTCAGGCTTTGGTCTGGTAGACATGGCAGCTATTGTCCATTATTCTGACTGAGACCATGAAGAGAGGCAGTTTCTAGAAAAGCTATCTTTTACTTTCAAATGCAGCAAGTAGGAATGAAATCAGCTTGCTTTAGAGAACATAGAGACTGCTGATTTTAAACAGCAGAGGAAAATGTCAAAGTGGCTTAAATGAAGAAAGAAGTCACCTTTATTGCCACTGAATTCAATACATTGAGAATAATGGGGGAGGGTGGACATTTTCAGAGAAATCCGCCTCCTCGAGTTTTGTTGAAAAAAACAAATTTTTAACTCCTATTAAAGGAGAAATTCAGTAGTGAAGAATGAAAGTGAAAAAAACCCAACTTCATCTAACTAGTTTATTCTAGAAACATATAACCTTCAGAGATCTTATTTATGATTTTTTGCTAGTCTATAAGCAGTTGAGGACAAAATTGTCTGACACAGGAAAACAGTTCTTTAAAGACCTGGTTAAAAATAATTCTAATTTCTAAGCTAATTTAAATTTATATTTTTAAATTCTCAGGAGGCCCATCCAGTGTTCAGAGAACACACAGTGTGATTTTAGTGGGGATATTCTCTGTATTTGTGCATAGTGAAGCAGGTGAACCTTTGTGTGAAGGATTAAATTCACATATGTTGCCATGATCACAGCCTACACTATATCCTGCTCATACACAGGAACACATCTAATCCAATGTCCTCTTTATTAATCACTAATTGTCTCTTAAATAGCTTTTTATCTACTTTTATCTGTTTAATGGCATTGTGATCATACAGAAAGATACATTATTTTAATCCAGCAGAGAAATCTAAAGATGTTATATCACTACAGTTACCTTTATCAATCACATTTCCAAAAGCCCTGTGAGGTTTGCTTGATGACTTATTTTCTAGCATATTATGCAGACTGACATTGACTAGACAAGTTTTCTGTTCCAGGGACTTCTTTTTTTAGAAACCGTTTTAGGCTAGTCAGCCTGTAATTGCTCAAATCATCCCACTTGATCTTTTAAAAATATATGGAAAGTTGTTTTTCCTTCAATTCACCTTAATAAATTAACATTACAGTCCCAAATTATTTAAAAAATTATTGCTTCTTAGTTATCTGTAAAGCCAGTTTTACAGTGTATAACATTAGTAGATATCTTTTAGCATCTTCTTTAGTTAACATTGGAAAAATATTAAATGATTCTACTTGCATGAAATCCTTGTTCATCCTCCTGCCAAATACATTAAGTGTCAAATACACAGTGAAAAGAATGTTTCTACCTTCTCATTATCTTACCCTTCTCAGCTAGTAACGCATCTAAGCCATTGGTAGGATTCATTTTATTCCTGTTATGGTTAAAAGACAGACATTTTATTCTTAATCACATGATTCATCATGGACTTTTTCAGCGATACTATTCATATTCTGTATAACTTCCCTGTGTTGCTTAACTTAAAGATGGAAGTGTGATCAACTTCCATCTTTTCCCCCTATTCCAATGTGATTTCTATAATTCCCTCTGAAGAATAAGTAACACCTCAAACAACACAGCCTTTTCAGTAACTGTTTCATTAGAGCATTTATTAAAGCATTTTTTTAGTGCCCACATTTGTATAAATTAGTCTATTACCAGGGAGAAGAACCGTCCTAGAACGGGACAATAACACATAAATGCACTTTACTTCAGTTCTGACCGAGAGACTGTAACAAGGACATCCTACATAGAATCATAGAATCTTGGGGCTGGAAGGGCCATTTTAATGTCGTCTAGTCCAACCCCCCTGCAGGGAGCAGGGACATCTGCAACTAGAGCAGGTTGCTCAGAGCCCCGTCCAGCCTGACCTGGAATGGTTCCAGGGATGGGGCATCCACCACCTCTCTGGGCAACCTGTGCCAGTAGTTCATCACCCTCATTGTCAAAAATTTCTTCTTATATCAAGTCTAAACCTACCCTCTTTCAGTTTAAAACCATGACCCCTTGTCCTACTGCAACAGGCCCTGCTAAAAAGTTTGTCCCCATCTTTCTTATAAGCCCCCGTTAAGTACTGGAAGGCTGCAACATCCCTTGCTTTTATATGCTTCTTGGATTGAAGCTACATTTAGAACAAGAAGACATATAACATTTCCACTTCCACATGCTGCAGTTTGAAAGTTTATGAGTGACATTCATTTTGCCAAATACAGACAGAAGCAGAAAATCTAGAGATACCAGGCTGTGAAGCAGTTGTTTCCACTAGGTCATGATTCATCTCATCCTGATGTTGGCATCTAAATTAGGTGAGATTAATTGTGTTTTAATTTACTTATTTATTCTACACTGATTGTAAAGGGAGGTCAAGATAGCTGACAGTATTGTATTTCATCATAATCTTATCCTTTTTGTACATTCATCTACCACAAATCAACACCGGAAAAAAAATAGCTCATTTTGAAATCTAAAAAATTAATGCAGTTATTTTAATCTCTAGAAGGCCACGACTGATCATGGTATGGTCCACTTAAAACATGAACAGAATGAGTATGCATATACATAATACTATTACTTTTATTGTACTCTTCAAATTCAATGCTAAAACCTGAAGTATTGATAGGCTGATTTGTACAAAGTTGACAATAAGTGAGAAAAAGAATTATTTATTTACACTGAGAAGAGTGAACTTACTGCTGGTGTGAGTTGGCAGAGTTTTGTTTGAGTCAGTGAACAGGATTCTTCTAAAAAAAGAAAACCTCTGGAAAGCTCTAATAATTTCTGTCCTGTAGTTCTCAGGGAAGGATTAAGCTATAAATTCAATTTAATTTTAATTGCTTTAGGTCTCTAAGGAACCAGTACATAACAAATGGAGTCCCAAAGGTGAAAGTAGTGAATTGGTCCTAGCACTATGTTTAAATGAAACACACAAAAAAATTCCTAATTAACAGGGGCAGAAACTGAAATTATTTAGGATTTTATTTAATCTGAGGCAAATAGCTTTGACTATAACAATTATCTAATTATACTGTTTAATACTGTGGAGATTTTTACATTGGTATATGAAGAGGACCTGAATGCTTAGAACAAGGAGTAAATCCTTTATTTCCACTAGAGCAAATACGTTATCAACTGCTTGACCTATGGCACAGCAATTTAGGATGCAGAGCTCAATTGTCTCAAGAGATTATAGAGAATTCATTCACTGAGCTGGAAATGTTTAATTAACACACGAATCATAAAAAGAACATGCATTGTTATGGTTTTGTGGAGTCCTATAGAACCTTAAGAGAATATACACATTCAAAACAACAAAATAATAACCCACACTTGGAGGGGTTGCCTTGAAAAATCCATGTGCTGTCTGGCCAATCTTCAAAGCTCTCCTATATATGGGATTGAGTGAAGTTTACCAGTGAGTAGAAATTTAGGAATTCTCCATTGAGATCCAAATTTTAAGAGATTTATTATTTTGATGCAAGTAAAGTGTTACCAAGCATCTGATCCCAAAATCACTACCATGATACCAGGAAGGAAGGAGACTGAAGAATGGAGTGAGAAGTGGAATTGTGTATGTTCATGTTAATAGAGCACTTTTAAGTATCACATTGTAGTACCCTTCCTGCCAAGGAAAGTTGATGGCTACTTATCAACACTCACTCTCATGCTGTATGGAGCTACCTTTCCTGCCCATCCTTTGGTTCCTCACATTGTTTTTAGGTTCACATGTGGAGGCTTCTTACACATTTACAGTGTGCTTCGACAATTAGAAACCAAACTATTTTTAGTAGTAAATATTTAAAGAGGACATGGTCAATGATAGAGGAATTTTTGTCTGAAAGACATACTGAACTATGTCCAGTTTTTAGCATAAATTCATAGGCACATGATGTTGTCAGATCTCACAATTCTATCACAGACTTTATGGTTGAGAATGATCAAGGATTAACAGTTGGAACATATGCATTTTGGAGATGATATGAAAACAGGAGCGGGGGAGAGAAACACAAGAAGGTAATGACAAGCATCAATTGTAGGGAGGAGAGAGAGGTATCACAAATGACACCAGAGCAGTATGTCTGTTGAAAGAGAGGTTGGTGGAGCTATAAAAACAGTGGAAATGGAAAAAGAAAAGAACTCACTTTGAAAGACTGTCAAGAAAAGAAGCAGGAGGAGTTGAAGAGATTTAGCCAAAATATTGCTTGAAATTGTGTTATTGGAAGAAAGTGCTAGTGCACCTGTGGACAGTATTTCAGAAAACAAGGTCTCTGAGCAAGAGATGAGTCCTGAGGGAGAGTAATAAAAAGCAAAAGGTGATATAGGCACAAAGAAGGGCTAATGAACACACAAGTGGATAAACACAGTTTTGATCTAATCTGTCCAGTAGATGAGTGTCGTGGTTCAGCCCCAGCCGGCAACTAAGCCCCACGCAGCCGCTCGCTCACTCCCCCACGGTGGAACGCGGGAGAGAATCGAAGAGTAAAAGCGCGGAAACTCATGAGTGGAGATAAAGACAGTTTAATAAGTAAAGCAAAAGCCGCGCACGCAAGCAAAGCAAAACAAGGAATTTGTTCACCACTCCCCACGGGCAGGCAGGGGGTCAGCCATCTCCAGGGAAGCAGGGCTCCGTCACGCGTAATGGTTTCTTGGGAAGACAGACACCCTAACTCCGAACATCCCTCCACCCCTTCCTTCTTCTTTGTCCCAGCTTTATATACTGAGCATGACATCGTATGGTAGGGAATATCTCTTTGGCCAGCCTGGGTCACTGTCCTGGCTGTGTCCCCTCCCAGCTCCCCTTGCACGCCCAGCCGGCCCGCTGGCAGGCCAGCACAAGAAGCTGGACTGTCCTTGACTACTTAGCAACAACTCAAAACATCAGCACCTTATCAACATTTTCTCATCCCAAATCCAAAACACAGCCTCACACTGGCTTCTGTGAAGAAAATTAACTCTACCTTGGCTGAAACCAGGACAATGAGGAACATCTAATTTCACTGCTTTGCTTGGCCTCTCCCCTTCCCCTGTGACCTCTGATGGGATTACTGATGCTCCTAAGGAAATACATAGACATGTAAAGTGATTTTCAGAGTCTTATAGATTATATTTTTTATTGACTGTTTGACCATCCCATTTGCACAATCATAAGCATTGTAAAAGTGACACTAGAGTCACAAAGAAGTATGTTCTGCAAGGAGGTCACTCAGGATGACTGTAGGACATCCCATCAATTTACTTTTGGAGAAAATCTGACCCAGAATATTAAAGGTCTTAAAGCAACTGTGGGAAGACAGAAAGAGTCAAGCATGTATTTTGATCCAGATCTTCTCTATGTAAGAGAACCCATAGTTGTTTAAGTTGACTCACTTTTATTTCAGTAGCAGTTAAGCCTCGAGATTTTTAAGAAAATACTATTAAACCCATTGTAATTAATGTGAATTTATTCTTTAGGTATCTCAAGGGGGTGAAAAGGCAGAGAAATCTGGAGAGCTTGCCAGCAGAAGGCAGGATGTTGGATAACAAAGAGACAGTAGAAAGCAGAGTCCTGAATGCAGGGTCCAAGAATATTTACATTTAGAAGACAAAAATGTGCTGGGAAAAGTTAGTATGACTAAGCGGTACTGCAGACTGAGACAGGAGGTACAGATTGGAGGCATTAAAAATTTACTGTTGGCTACCCTCCAGAGGAGTTCCATGGATGTCACTAAGGGCAGAATTTGGCTTACTGTCTATACAATGCAAACTTTTCTGAATACACTGCATATGCTGCTTGCTACTTTTTCTTTTATCTTTTCTATACTTCACAGTGATCTTTCGCTGTGTAAAGGACATTTTTTTCCATTCCTGTTAAAACACGTAAGCAAAAATGGCATGTCTACTACACCTACTTAGTGGCACGAGTGACTGACTTGCTTCAGTAGTATGAATTTGTTTTCATCTCTCTTAAGTAATTACTTGCCAATAAAGCTGATCTCTCATTACTTTAGAAACCTTTCTGGTGTCTTCTGAGCATTACTTGCATCTCAGGCATATGGCCTTTTGTCCATAGATGTCCCCAGCTTCATCCATTATTGTTACTTTAGGAGACATCGGTTCTTAATCAAAAGAATGCCTTGTAAGGCCGTGTGGGTTTGTACTTTTTCAGTCAATACCAACAGCTGCATGCACAAACATAAATTAAACTATTAAGAATCTAAGGAGATTAAAACGACTGCAATTAACTTCCAAATTATTTAATAAAATGGGACTTTCTAAAGAAGGGTCATATAAAAGGAACAGATTGGATGCAGTTAAAAAAAAAAATTTTTTTCCTGCTCATATCCAAAGGGTGGCAAAAGGAGACCACAGGAAAAGTAGAGAGCAGTTCAGTTTATCTTTGTCTATGTTTTTACTTCGTGTAGAAACTGTTAAATAATCTGGTGGAACTGATAAAAAGACACCCTTGGATGTTTGTGTACTGCACAGAATCAACCTTTGATATCATTAGCATATTCTAGCTTATTTAAAGCTTTTTGAAATGCATAATCTCAACCCAATTCTTTCTCTTTTCTCACAAAGATTTCTAGTCTTAAACTTATGACTAATGGCTTCAATAATCTGTTATGCATACAGGTAATTCTGAATTTATAGACCATGTTCCAACATGAATGTAAATCCACACCTTTATTGGGCAACTGACTAGTGAAATCTGTTTAACCACTGAATTATTTGATCTCACACTATTGAGTTCATAACATCAGTAGAGATGCTTAACGTAAAATACTGTACCTATCACAATCCAGGACTGAGATAATTAAAGTTTTCAGAAACCAGCAGAGGTTTCAAGGGGGCAAGGTGTAAATGCTTAACCATGCTAATGCCAGAGCCCTGCATAAAATGAGTTGGAGTCAATGAAAGCCAGATTGCCTAGCCAGACTGAATGAAAGCCAAATGCATAGCCTGATTCTCTGATGATAGGGTTTGATGGAATTCCAATAAACTCAGTGAAACTATATTCATACATAGGAAGAGGCTAGCTGACCCAGAACACCAAACTTTGGAACGAAAGAAAATTTAGAAGTATTTTATAAATGACACTGTAACAGAAAAAGACCTAATGGTATTTATGGTTAAAGATTCCTTTGACCAGTTAGGAGGATTACAGGCATCAATACTCAGCAATAAAACAGTTGATGGCAACAATTCTATAAGGCATAAGCACTAATGTTCTTTAGCTAGTGGGGATAGCAACAAACAGGGCGGTATAGGTCATCTATTATGCAGATAGTGAGAAATGTTCTCATCTTGCTAGTATGTGTTGGAAAATACAAACAAAAAAAAATTTCATAAACTTATAAAAAAGTTTGTAATGTCCTTTTTATCTTCAGCCAAGCAGCCACAAAATCACCTCTGTATGTTTGCAGACAGCAAGTGAAATCCTCACTGACCACCACTGCATTAATGCACAAGACCTCTGCAACAGTCACTGAACATGTTTTTCCAGCAGAAAAAAAAATGCTTCAGATAACTCCAATGTGAAGAGTTGGAGCACATAGTTTCACAATAATTTCTCACTACTCGTCTCATGAATGAAATCACAGAGGACCTGCATGTCAGGACTCCTGTGTGCTGCTTTTTGTCTTCAGCTTGAATGGCTGCATACCTCTCTGCAACTTTGGGGATAACCAGGGAAAACCCTGCTGAGGACTTGCTCTGCAAATACAGCATTCTGCTCTTCCTGCACTGGTATGTTGTGGTGCTGGGATTGGTGCTAGTACTTGTACTGTTTCTGCTTAATACAGGAGGGGAATAAGGTTCATAAAGATTTTACCGAGGGCTGTAAAGCTCTGGTGGGAATGAACAGGACACCAGGAAGTTAAAGCCAAGGTTTTCAATGGTATTCACTAGACTCTGATGCTTGAGTTCTCTCAAGCTCAATATCTTATGAATCTGATCTCAGACTAAGACCCCAGCTCATAAAAAAATAATTAACTCCCAACAATAAGTGTAAAATCCAAGCTACAGTTTGCTAAATTTTATTTGCTGGTAACAGAGACATGATATAACTATTTGTTGGCCTCGCCTTTTGCTTCAGGTTTCTTTTGGTTGGGTAAGTTACAACCATTCCCTCGTTTTGGCATCCCGTCCTTGTAAAATGAAAAGGAGTACACGTCTTCCGGTGTCCTGAGTCCTACTACCATCCATAAACATATTTCTTTCTAACTCGATAACAATTCGTATGTACTCCCATGCATTGATTTTCTCATACTGTTTTACCAAGAGCTACTGCTGTGACAGAATTCTCCAGAATGACCTCCTTCTCTCCATCATCTCTGTGCAGTATATCAACACTAATTCTTCTGTGTTTTACTGAAAAGTCCCCTGATGTTTTACCAAAGAATGCTTAATAGAAATCAGTGTGTGTAATAGTTCTAACTTGAATATTGATCAGGTTGCTGTGCAAAAACCTATTTTGACTTCAGTGTGCTAAGGAAAAAAAAAATTATCAAATTAGAATACTTCATTGAAGAGTTTGATCTGCAAAGTGTGTTTTGGTATTGCTGATTCCTACAATAAAACATCTTTGTGTCAAATCCTGTTCATATTTCCAAGAAATATATTATCCCTGATTGTTATAGCAGTACTGAAGGAAACTGTATTAGTTTCTTAGAGACCAGCACAATATATCCTCGCCACGGTCATTGCCTTCAACAACATAATTAATTTTTGGCAAAGGTGGCTTGTGTATCTTCCTCTTAGCTCTAGGACTTTATTCAGTTCAGATAGATTAAAATAGTGGTATTTGATTTATGCAGTCATCCTAATTCCTCCATATAGCTGACCTTTTTTGGGGGGTTTTTCTAGCTACGATATTTGAAAATTCTGATTGAAATTGTTTTCCAATTATTTTGCATGTCACCATTACTCTGGACATGCTGGTTATCCTGTCTGTCCTTAAATAAAAATAGACCTGGGTATATGCACTAATGTATCAGTGCTTAGGTCTGTGCCCTGACCTTGTTTAATACAGCAGCACAGACAGCCTGTGAGTGCCCTACAAAAATGGTCTTCCTGAAAGATTTCTTTTCAGTTCTTCACACTGTAAGCTGCAGTTTTCTCCGGATCCTCAAGCTGCCTGTTTCCATTCTGATGTACACTTTTTTCTAACCCCCAACAGCACTGTGCCACAGTAACTTGGCCACAGATACTGTCTGCTAGCATCTGAAGGGCTGTCTCTTTGCTTCACACAACTTTTCTTGATATTCTTCAGTAGAACCTGCCCTTTCTCTCTTCCCTGCCCCACTGTTATTTCTTTATATGGACAACAGATGGGGTACACCCCTCTCTGAGGAGGAATGATAGAATAGAATCACAGAATAATTTGGGTTGGAAGGGACCTTTAAAGGTCATCTAGTCCAACCCCCCTGCAGTGAGCAGGGACATCTGCAACTAGATCAGGCTACCCAGAGCCCAGTCCAACCTGACCTGGAATGGTTCCAGGGATGGGGCATCTACCACCTCTCTGGGAAACTTATGCCAGGGTTTCACTACCCTCATTGTAAAAAATTTCTGCCTGAGATCCAGTCTAAAAATACTCTTTTTTAGTTTAAAAACATTATCCCTTGTCCTATTACAAAGGACCTACTAAAAAGTCTGTTCCCATCTTTCTTATGGTTTCACTACCCTCATTGTAAAAAATTTCTGCCTGAGATCCAGTCTAAAAATACTCTTTTTTAGTTTAAAAACATTATCCCTTGTCCTATTACAAAGGACCTACTAAAAAGTCTGTTCCCATCTTTCTTATAGGTCTCCTTTAAGTCCTGGAAAGCTTCAATAAGGTCTCCCCAGAGCCTTCTGTTCTCCAGGCTGAACAACCCCAACTCTCTCAGTCTTTCCTCACAGTAGAGCTGTTCCATCCCTCTGATCATTTTTGTGTCCCTCCTCTGGACCCTTTCCAACAGGTCCATGTCTTTCCTGTGCTGAGGGCTCCAGAGCTGGACGCAGCACTGCAGGACGGGTCTCACCAGACCAGAGTAGAGGGGCAGAATCACTTCCCTCGCCCTGCTGGCCACATTTCTTTTAATGCAGCCCAGGATATGGTTGGGAAAAGGATCTTTGCACAAGAGTAAGCAGGAGTCATTGAAAGATCTTTAAGTTAGATTTGAAGGGGGAAAGGTATAAAACCCTGATCTTGCTAGATATAAGCCTGCCAGCACTATGCTAGTGTTTGAGGTACAGTGGGCAAAGGAGGTCCTTTGGTCTGCCATCTCAGTGGAGATGGGGGATGGAGATCCAGGAGGTAGAAAAGGTGCATGGGTATTGATGGGTTAGAAACCATGGAGGCACCTCAGAATACTCACATAGGAATTTGGGATTCTACCCCCAAAAAGGTGACTGGATCAATAGCCCAACTGACATACATCTACACCACTGCACGCGAGCGTGGGCAACAAACAGGAAGAGCTGGAAGTCATTCTGCAGTAGGAAAATGATGATATAGTTGCAATCACAGAAACATGGTGGCATGACATACACAACTGGAGTGCTGCAAAGTCTCAAAAATGCTAGCTCTTTTTCTCATGGGGGACCTCAACTTACCAGATGCCTGCTGGAAATACAACACAGCGGAGAGGAAACAGTCTTGGATGTTCCTGGAGTGTGTGGAAGATAACTTCCTGACACATCTGGTGAGGGATACAACTAGGGAAAGCACTCCACCAGACCTGTTGTTTGCAAACAGAGAGAGACTTGTGGGTGATGTGATGGTTGGAGGCTATCTTGGGCATAGCGATCATTAAATGATAGAATTTTTAATTCTCGGAGAAGTAAGTGTTGCGTTAAGAGGCAGAGCAATTTGGCAGAAACTGAACCCTCTTGTGTTCCAGTCGATCCTCAGATATCAGAGGGACTGGGGGCAGCTGAGCTTAGGTTCTGAGTGATGCCCAAAGTCAGCGTTAGTAGTCCGGTCGTGCCCAACACCTCTGTTGGACTACCACAGGTCTGGATGCGCTGCTAACATCACTCTACCTGCTCAGCCGGACACCTCCTGAATTAGCACAGCCACACTCAAATGCACAGTCACATTCAGGGACAACACACTCGCTGAGTCAATCAACAGTGCGATTTATTGAAGCAATAGGTGCACAAATTCTTTTAGATTGCTGGTGATAAATTCACTGCCTGCAAAGCACGTGCAATAAATTAAATATGGCCGGGTTACACACATGTGGGTAATAAAGCAACTCTATAGAGACTCCTAAAGTTCCCAGGGATTCACTCGGGATAGCCGAGTGTTCAATCTTACCCAAAGGCATCCCGATGCGGGGGAAGAGAGGGTCAGCCCGCTGGCTAAAGGTCAGGAACGATGGTGTCTTCCCTGACATCCAGCCCTTCTCAAACTATTTTATAGTGTTTTGTTTTGCAGGTGGAGCTTGAGTGACTCTAGTCATACATACCTTTATCAGGATTGGTTCAAAATTCTCTCGATTCGCCTTTAAAGGCACAGACTAGGAAAAAGTCAGTGCACACACTCATTGAGGGGTGGTCACACCTTGGGAGGTGGGTAACTTTTGAGATGGGCATGTGTTTTGGTATTATAATTATATTATAATAAGCAAAGTTCACTCCGAGTACAGCATTTCATCAAAAGTTGACAGACTGCTGACCCAGGGCATTGAATGTGCAGCTAATTAATTACACCCTGTACCTTTAGGTTCCCTTGTAACCACAGAGCGTGGCCGTGATTTTTCCACTCCACTCCACCCTCCATGCAACTTCTCCTAGAGTCAGCACACCAAAGTCCCCTGATCTAGGGGGGGGGGACTAGAGCAACATCTAGGGTTGCCTAGGGAATTGCCATGGTATAGACTCATTGTATATTAGCTGCATTCCACCCTGCTTCAATGCTGTTCTTAGAGCGTGAATATAAGTTTAATTTCTAATTTGCTCCCCAGTAATTATTCCACAGTAAGGAGGCTGGGGTAGCAGAACTGCTACCCTGGACTTCTGGAGGCCAGACATTGGCCTGTTCAGGGACTTGGTTGAGACAGTCCCTTGGGAGGCAGTCCTGAAGGGCAGAAGAGTCCAGGAAGGCTGAACATTCTTCAAGACGGAAATCTTAAAGATGCAGGAACAAGCGGTCCCTGTGTGCTGAAAGATGAACCAACGGGGAAGATGCCACGGCTAAACAGAGAGTTTTGCTGGAACTCAGGAAGAAAAGGAGAGTTTATGACCTTTGGAAGAAGGGGCAGGCGACTCGGAGTTGACTTCAGGTTAGCAAATGTGACTCCTAGCTACAAGAAGGGCCAGAAGGAGGTTCTGGGGAACTACAGGCCTGTCAGCCTGACCTCGGTGCCAGGGAAGGTTATGGAGCAGATGACCTTGAGTGCTATCATGTGGCATGTACAAGACCAGCAGGCAATCAGGCCCAGCCAGCATGGCTTTATGAAAGGCAGATCCTGCTTGACCAAGCTGATCTCCTTCTGTGACCAGATGATCCACCTAGTGGATGAGGGAAAGGCTGTGGATGTTGTCTACCTGGACTTTAGTAAAGCCTTTGACAGCATCTCCCACAGCATTCTCCTGGAGAAACTGGCTGCTCATGGTTTGGAAGGGTTTACTCTTCGCTGAGTAAAGAACTGTCTGGATGGCCAGGCCTGAAGAGGTGTGGTGAATGGAGTTAAACCAACTGATGGCTGGTCACAAGTGGTGTTCTCCAGGGCTCAGTATTGGGGCCAGTTCTGTTTAATATCTTTACCAGTGATCTGGATGAACAGATTCAGTACACCCTCAGTAAGTTTGCAGATGACACCAAGTTGGGTTGGTGTTGATCTGCTTGAGGGCAGCAAGGCTCTAGAGAGGGATCTAGACAAGCTGGATCAATGGGCTGAGGTCAACTGTATGAGGTTCAACAAGGCTAAGTTTCAGGTCCCGTGCTTGCGTCACAACAACCCCAGGCAATGTTACAGGCTTGAAGAAAAGGCTGGAGAGCTGCCCAGCAGAAAAGGACCTGGGGGTGCTGGTCGATAGGCAGCTGAATATGAGCCAGCGGCATGCACAGATGGCCAAGGAGGCCAACAGTGTCCTGGCCTGTATCAGCACTAGTGTGGCCAGCAGGAGTAAGGAAGTGATCTTCCCCCTCTTCTCAGCACTGGTGACGCCGCGCCTCAAATCCTGTGTTCAGTGTTGGGCCCCTCACTACAAGAAGGACATTGAGGTGCTGGAGCGTGTCCAGAGAAGGACAACGGAGCTGGGGAGGGGTCTGGAGCACAAGTCTGATGAGGAGCGGCTGAGGGAACTGGGGTTGTTTAGTCTGGAGAAGAGGAGGCTGAGAGGAGACCTCATTGCTCTCTACAACTACCTGAAAGGGGGTTGTGGTAAGGTGGGTGTTGGTCTCTTCTCCCAAGTAACAAGCAATAGGAGGAGAGGCTATGGCCTCAAGCTGTGCCAGGGGAGGTTTAGATTAGATATTAGGAAAAACTTTTTCAGTGAAAAGGTTGTCAAGCATTGGAACAGGCTGCCCAGGGAAGTAGTTGTGTTCCCATCCTGGGAGGTATTTAAAAGATGTGTAGATGTGGACATGGTTTAGTGGTGGACTTGGCAGGTTTAGTTTAAATGTTGGACTTGATCTTAAAGGTCTTTTCCAACCTAAACAATCCCTTGATTCTATGATTCTATGATTCTAACACTCCTGTACTACTTAAAAATGCTCAGGCTATTGGAGAAAGCAGGTTTCAGTTCTCTCCCTCAGAAGTTACAGTCATACATTGTGTTCTGATTCTGACCAATTTCCTTAACACGTCTTGTTCAAACCCATCCTAATGATTGGAAAAGGGCTATGAGTTGTCTCATCGGTTCCAGGCTGCTGTTGCACTACCTCATCTGCAAACTCTATCCCATTCTTGGTTTCTTTCCTTGACAGCTACAGTCAAACAGCAATTTTGGAAAAGACTAAACCTACTGACATTTGTTTACAAATTCAGCTTTTATGCAGCTTCCAACTCTCCAAACACTTCAGGTGAATATCTTCAAGCTACAAGTGTAAAACATGAAATATATCAATAGGTTTAAATTATGAAAAACTTGGGAGAGATTCACAATATTAATTAACTGGCTTGTTAGTTTTCTGTAATGACATATGTGAATATGGCAGTTATCAATCTTAACGCTCTCTAAAGAACAAATAAAATCAATAGTTAACTGCCCCTTGAGGCTTTTGAGATTTTAAAGAGAAAATAAAATATAAATATATGTGCTGTATTTTGGTTGTAATTTCAATTATCACATTGCCAGTAGTCTCACAGAAGTATCACCCAAATGTACACAATGCAAATACTATAAAGGACTTACAAAACTTATAAACACCTGCTTAAAAGGATTTACAGTGTAAATGGAGTGTAAGCAGTAATTTTGCGAATTGAGGCATCTTCCCTGAGGTTACACACTACCTTCCAGTTGCAAGAAGGTAACCCAGGTTTTGTGAAGCTTAGTCCTGCTCTGTTTCTCCCAAATAAAGCTTCCATACAGGGATCTCTTTTTCCACATGGGTCAGTGCTCATATGTTGCTCAGAAGCAGGCAGCTGGACTTCTGACTACAAAGGAATCAGCCTTTGGTCAAACTTCTCCTCTCAGTGGTGGCAGAATGATATCCTACTAAAGCTTTTCCTTCTTTGCATTTTTATAAGGAGAAAGAGATGGGGCATGAAAGAGAAGAATAGAATTCTTTAAACTGTGTCATCAGCAATATTAATCCATCATATATTTCATTACACATGACTTCCTAAGGAACTAGAAATGCATACAATTGAATGACAGTACACCTTTACATAAGCTGTTAATGCAGTCCTGTAATCCAGCTCTTTTTAAAGGTCAGCAGTGCAATGATGAGTAAATGTAGAAATGAAGAAGCATCTGAAAAGGTATTGGGGAACAGCTGTCGTGTCATGGAAAAACTTGACAAAATTATTAAAGGTTAAAAGTCAGTAACAATATGAGGCTTATCTAGAACCCTGAGCCTGGTCAGTCACATTTACAATGCTCTTAAAAAATCTTATTTTAGTTGATGGCCTAAAAAATAGGCAAGAGACATAGGTTATTTTCAGCCTCCTCCTCTTCCCTGCAAAAGACACGCTGGTACCATTTTTTTGTTTGTTTGGGTTTTTTTTTTTTGCTAATCAGTGTCTATGCCTCTGCTTTCCTGGTATGTGTATGACTTCTGTAGAATACTGTATTTTCCAAGCTGTATATTGCACCAGCACAACACAGCCTTTTCCTAAACAATGGGTTCTGATAGAAGCTCTAGTCCCCAAATGCTTCACCCAGCAGAACGAGACAGACGGCAACATGAAACAAAACAATGTATAAACACAATGTACCCAGAATTAATTAAGTATTTAGCCGTATGATAAACAACAGAGGAAAATTATGAGGGATAGACAAGCGGGGAAAAGCATATGGTTTTGGATGACATTTTAATAGAGATGAGGAAAAGTGACATAAGAAGTTATTCTATTATTATTTTGGCATTTGTTTTAGAATATGACCTGGGGAACTAAACATGCCTGAAGCTGCACCCTATTAATGCTATAGGAAGAAAATAATTAAAGTAGACATCCCAAATCATTCACCTCCTTGCAATAGAATCTGACTACATAAAAGACTTTTGATCCAGGAGGATGCACAAAAAATTATTTACCACTAGAACAGTTTCCTGTAACAGTAAAACCAAATAATGAAACATAGGACCATTGTTAAAGTAAATCAAAGACATAGTAATTATAAACAAAAATATGCACTGTTCTAGAAAGCATGGGCAGATTAATATCACTGAAGGTATTTATGGTGCTGTTGTTAAAAATTCAGAGGAACAGAGACTCCAGAATGGCACAACCTGTGCTACAAACTACAGGGCAAAATGTTTGGAGGGGTAATACAGGAGTAAAGCAACTTTCTAAAGGGAAAATAAGAAAATATAGTAGAGCTGGGGTTTATATTACAAAGTTGTAACTCTATCTGTGTTAGCCTCTGTTGCCTGTTCTTGTAAGTCTCCTCAATGAATGGTGAGATTTTTAAATATCTGCTTCATGGAGATAAGGTTAATTTTACTACAGAATTACCCATGTCTCTCTAGGGACTACAAAGAGCTGATAACTCAGATGTATAAATTTGTACCTGATTAGCTAAATCCCGGTAGATATTTCCTGAATCTTACCTTGATATTCTGCCAGATGGCCAAACAGCCTTTCAAAAGTATCTGTAGCAAAATCAAAACCACCCCAGCACTAGAATTCCCCTGCAGAAGCGTGAGGAAAAGTAAGAGTCTTATACTTAAATCCTTTACAGACAGCATGATGCATATCTGTGTACTTAGCCTAACCCCTCCCTGCCATGAGCAGGGACATCTTCAACTAGATCAGGTTGCTCAGAGCCCCGTCCAACCTGACCTGGGATGGTTCCAGGGATGGGGCATCTACCACCTCCCTGGGCAGCCTGTGCCAGTGGTTCACCACCCTCATTGTCAAAATTTTCTTCTTATATCAAATCTAAACCTACCCTCTTTCAGTTTAAAACCATTACCCCTTGTCCTATTGCAATAGGACCTGCTAAAACGGTCTGTCCCCATGTTTCTCACAAGCCTCTTTAAGTACTGAAAGGATGCAACAAGGTCTCCCCAGAGCTGTACTGAAAATAAAGCCCCCTTTAAGTACTGAAAGCATGCTGTAAAGTGACTTTAGCACGAGATCTTCCTACACTGAGTTCACTTTTAAATGCATTTCCATGATGTGTCTGTGGCATGTGTTAATTTAAGTGAGGGAACAGATTCGTGGGAGAGTGCAGTAGCTGAGAGGGAACAATATATTAAAGTTTTGATTGATGTGTGGCAGGCTGCCTATTAATACGGTATGTATGTACATGTTAGCTGCACGCACCATGATTGCTTTGAGATAAATGAACAAATGATGCCAATGTGTATCAGTACGTATTTGCAATGCTCATGCTCCTCACAGAGTGTTCTGCAAGGCTGACAGGCTGAAATTCATTCATAAGTGTGCATATTGACAGGGATAGAATAGGAACATCACACAGACAAAAAACAATACCATCTGTTATAGCCAATATGGAAGGTAACAAACAGAAGAAAAACTGGGTGCCTAATGATTCAGTGACAACATGGTTAGTAAATATAGAGGCTACCATTGCAGCCATCTCTGTCTGGGTCCTGGGTGTCTTTCATTCTCAGTGGAAAAATATAATTCACTCATACGCACCGTGCCTTAGATGTCCTCCTTGTCTAATAGAAGAAAAATAGGTTGGTAAGTACCTATAGTTAGTGAGATGAGTGTCATCCCTGTATGCATACGTCACGGTTTAACCCCAGCCAGAAACTAAGCCCCACGCAGCTGCTCACTCCTTCTCCCCACATCAGGATGGAGACGACAATCAGAAGGTTAAAAGTGAGAAAACTGATGGGTTGAGATAAGGACAGTTTAACAGGGAAAGCAAAAGCCGCGCACACAAGCAAAGCACAACAAGGAATCCATTCCCCACTCCCCACGGGCAGGCAGGGGTTCAGCCATCTCCAGGGAAGCAGGGCTGCATCACGCGTAACGGTGACTTGGGAAGACAAATGCCATCACTCCAAACGTTCCCCCCTTCCTCCTTCTTCCCCAGCTTTACATACTGAGCATAATGTCATATGGTATGGAATATCCCTTTGGTCAGTTGGGGTCAGCTGTCCTGGCTGTGCCCCCTCCCCACTTCTTGTGCGCCTCCAGCCTTCTCACTGGTGGGGTGGTGTGAGAAGCAGAAGAGACCTTGACTCTGTGTAAGCACTGCTCAGCAATAATAAAAATCGCCTCTGTATTAGCAAACTCTGTTTTCAGCACAAATCCAAAACACAGCCCCATACCAGCTACTGTGAAGAAAATCAACTCTATCCCAGCCAAAATGGGCACAACATATTCTGTTTTGAGGAAGAGCAAGATTGATCTCAAAACTCCGGAACGGACAGGACAGAGCAATCAACCGATTTCAGTGGTTGATAATATAATTTTCAATGGGCAAAAGGACCTTTCCTCCTGAGTGGAAACCTGTCCTAAACTACAGACTTTAGGGACAGTAAGCCTAATTCTTACGTTTATGCAGACTTAACGCTGATATGGTTCCATTTCTTTTAGTACCACTGAATGAAGGGTGCAGATAAACACCTTACAGAGGTGCTACTGTCAGAAAGCACAGCGTGTCCTACTGAGCAAGCGTGATGACATGAACCCATTTCAGAAAAAAAAATATCATCTCTTGGAAGTGTGTGACCACAACCCTGCACTGCCTGTTTTGAACACAACCTTCAGTAATTACTTTGCTCAGAGTGATTGCTCCCAACAATGTGAGGACAGACAAGCCATCAGTTTAGGTCTGCAGAGTTGTGGGGTTCATGCTCTGAACAGCCAAATTATAGTAATTGCTTGTACCTGCCAAAATAGCCTGGGATGCTCCCAATTAGTGGAGTTTGCAGCACTCCTGTACAGTAACATCCCACACAGCATGCTGTCATTGTGATTTGAAGAAAAATGATGTGAGGCAGAGAAGACAAAAAGAAACCTGAAATTCAGTATGTTTTTCAAAGTCATGTCAGTGGGATTTCTCAAATGAAAACAGAACCATCAAAACCATGGCAAGTTCAACAAAGTGTAATAACTGTGGTAACAACTGTAATTTGAAATAACAATTTATATTCTCATTAGATCATTAAAAAAAAGCCTAAAAACTTTGAAATAGGATGCCCCTAACAATTCCTGACTATTCCAGGAATACAATTATGTTGATATATCGCTTCCTGCTTTTAATCAGACTCTTCCAGGCTCTTGCATCAGCACTGTGTGCATATGTATGACTTTCTCCATGAAATAATTTTCCTTGCAACAGACAGAAGGAAGTTTTCATCGTCAGGAGCCCAGAAAATAAGAGAAAGTTTTAATCAGAAAAAACCTCACAAATCTTGAAGCCATTTAACCAGATGAAAGTGGTGTCAGTCTTTGCAGTATTGGATTTTTAACACCAGGTGGTACTCTCTGAAGGTATAAGTTGCAGTACCACATGACTTCTTAGGTGGTTGTTTCAAAGTAATCAAGATGTATTTGTTTTTATAAAACCTATATGAAAATGATTGCCTAAGGTTCAGTTTCTTTTCTTACAATAAGAAAGTACTTGGAAGAAAGAAAACAGATCTCCTTTTTTAACGTTTTGACAGTGTTCAGATTTGTTAATGTCTTATTAAGAAACATACTTGCTTTTCAGCATTTGAACATTCAGAGGTGAAGAAAGCAATTTTTAATGTGTTTTTAACCTCTGGGTTTAGTTGTGTCAGCATAATTGTGAATTGCTGGATGTTAGCTGGTGGTTCTTCAATGTTAGTGTGATTCATAAGAATTTTCAGCGAAGCAAATGGGAATTGAATAGTAAAGGTGTAAGGCCAAAATTATATTGGGTCTGCCATTACATTTCCTTAAGTTACATTACCAAACATGCCTTTGAGGGGTTATACAGTTTGAGATTCAGCACTTAACTCTGCACTTAGATTTTGACATTCGTCTAACACAAAGGGAAGAGTAAGTTTCCAAATAGTGATAATGTAATTAAAAAAATATGTTTATAAATAATAGCATTCACAGTTTTATGGGACTGTTACTCCAATTGCAATTAAGGACTGCTCATGAGTAAATAACAGGTAATTATTAGACTAAATAAGCTAAATTATTCTTTGTATTGTGTTAGGAGACTAAAGGGGAAAAAAGCTAAAGCAGGCAAAGTTGAAAACATCTGAAAGGATCTAGTAAACACAGAAATAATTGACAGAGTTATTAAGTGCTCAGTTGAAACTTTGATGAATTACACATACAGTTTTCATTTTCTGAATTAAAAAGGAAAGAAGATAGACATTCTATCAAAATAAAAACAAACAAACAAAAAACCCCCACCAAAAATACATGGAGTAGGATTTAGAGAATAGGATCTAGAGAAAGTCTCTGCAAGGTCCCTTCAAAAAAACCTGCAAGGGTTTTTTTCCCTTCTTTTTTTTTCTTTTTTTTTGCCAAATACACAACACCAGGCATTCAGCAAGACTTTTCAGTGTCTTAACTGGTTTTGTTTCATAACCTGAATTATAATTTGTTGCTGGGGAACATAACAGCATTTGTTAAATTTGTTGCTGACAGTTGTAGTGCATTCAGTAAGGATTTTGCTTATTTAGAATCACAGAATCATTAAGGTCGGAAAAGACCTTTAAGACCACCAAGTCCAACCATCAACCCACCGCCACCACGTCCACTAAACTATGTCCTGAAGTGCCACCTCTGTACGTTTTTTGAACAAAAAAGGTGTAATTAATGCACCTTTACACAAGGTCTTCATTTACATCATATGATTAAGTTCTCAACTTTTTTTTTCAAAGATCATGTCTTTCCACGTCTTTAGATATAACTGTCTATATTTTCAGCCTGAAAGTTATAAATCTATACAAGTAGTTACTTAGGAGCACATTTCTGAGGCAAAAAAAAATATTACAAATGCATCAGGGTTAAGGTAAAAGTCAATGTACTCATCCTCTTTGGAATGATCAGTCACTCTGCACCTCCCCATAGCACAGTAATGGCATGAGACTGCTAGAAAAATGTGAGCTGCATAGGACAGTAACCATTTTTCTTGTCTTTGGCTGATTATCTTTATGAAAGTTGAACTCCTGAGCATGTGTGAATACTCCATCATTACCTGTAAAGTGTTCTTTGTTTTGTTTCTAACATATTAATGATAGCATTATGCACAACAGGTAACATCTGACTTTCCTATCTGCATTTGCCAGTTGAAGTATCTATAACTAAAATGTGGAAGTGTGGAAATGGAGGAGAAAAAAGGGGACTTGTAACAGAAACTCCTGAATGAAATATTTACTTATCTTGAAAAAATATCTAATCTACTCCAAAATTATTGTAGTAGTGTAAAATATCAACCCATCAAATGCTAGAAAGTGACTGAAAGGAAAACTTCAAATTGCTCCTCCCTTTCTCTTGGTAGTACATATTAAGCATTTGGTTTATGTTGCTATCAGTTACGTAAATGAAGGACTTCAGAGATGTAAACATATACGAGCACGTACATTTTAGTAGTCTAGTAATTAAGCTGGCATTGTAATGCATGTCAACAATCACAGCAGGCTTCAATGGAGAGCCTTATTTCAAGAGATTGAAAGAACACCAAGGTGGCCGCCACAGATTAGCAGTACTGACATTAGTAAATGGACATTGTGGGCTCAGGTAGGAAAACCTAGTTTATTAATTAGAGTAATGATAATGCTGTTAGCTCCCTGTGGTAGCTAATTATAGGTGCCAGATAAAGTTGATGCATTTAAAGGTCTGTTGCTATTTTCTATTACAGTCCCAGAATATACAGCTGCACTGTATGAAAAATGTTTAAAATGAGAAAATGGGTCTTTAAAACAGATCTGCATAATTCTGAAGCAGAATTTAACAAATGTATTCTAAAAGATAGTATAAGATCTTTATAAATTAGCATAACTGTTCCCAAAAGGGCTACGAATCTCTAAAACTAAACATTACTGGAACACAAACTAGCCACAAATCCTTAGCAGAGAAGATAAGACAGGGACTGATTAATGTTCAAGGAAAAACATTTTGCCTCAGTTTGCTGTGCTAATCACAGACTCACAGAATTGTTGAGGATGGAGGGCACTTCTGGAGATCATCCAGTCCAAATCCATGCTCAAAGCACACTCAGCCAGAGCAGGTTTCCCAGGCCCATGTGCAGGCAGGCTTTGCTTTTCTCCAAGTGTAGAGACCCCACAACTTTGTTGGGAAATCTCTTCCAGTGGTCAATCACACTTGCAATACAAAGAAGATTTTCATATGTTTAAAGAGTTTCTTGTATTTAAATTTGTACCCATGCAGAAATGATGAAAATGTGAGTTCTTCTCTTCAGGCTTGTTCTCGAACCAACAGCTTTCTGACACTCAGACTCTTGCAATAAAGTATTAACAATTTTCTCTGCAACCTTAGGAAGAACCTTTAACTTTTTAGCCCATCTGAAGCCTAGTCCTCTCAGGAACTCCTGATCTCTGTTCATATTATGAACATACTTCTTCACTATGAGGGTGGTGAGACACTGGAACAGGCTGCCCAGAGCAGTTGTGGATGCCCTGTCCCTAGAAGTGTTCAAGGCCGTGTTGGAAGGGGCTTTGAGCAACCTGGTCTGGTAAAAGTGTCCCTGCCCATGGCAGGTGAGTTGGAACTAGATGATCTTTAGTGTCCCTTCCAACCCAAACCATTCTATGATTCTATGATTCTACTATCACCTTCCTCCTTACTATATTTCCCCAAACTTTACCTTCCAGAGATCCTCTTCCACCTGGGCATCTTCTATTGCCTTTATGAAGAGGAGGAAGTTTCCTCTCTTCAGTCCTTCCATCTGGCCAGAGTGAAGCAGGTGAGAGAAAGCAGACAGTTCTTTGCTGCACAGTCACAGCCTGACAACAAGGCCTTCCTAACACAGCGTTACACTGTTTGCAGCAAGGAGCAAATGAACATAAACCTTTCAGGCTGCTATATGATAAAGAAGTAATGCCTTTGACACCTCTGATTTAGCACGTTGAATATTTTGAGTGAATATTTGGATAATTTGTGATGTTGAAGCACAACACATCATCTAATCCTCTCTGGGCCTCTTGGAGTACATACTTTAAAACATCTTGATTTTGCTGTGAAAGATGTGAGTTGGCATTATTTCTGAGAGTGTTTTTGTTTAAATGGCGTTGTATCAAGCCATTCCTCTGTTGACATTTTACAAGAAATAAATGAAAGTGGATTGAGCTATTAGATTATTGAAAAGAAAAACAAATTTATAAGAAAAGTTAGCATATAAATTTATGAGAAATTAAAAACATAACTTACGCATGTATGAGCACCAAGAACCCTTGGCACAATAGACAATAATGTTCCAAAGAAGTTCTCATTGTCTACTTTGTCAGTCATGTGCATGGTGAAGAGTTCCTAAGTACTCATTGACTTCATAGCAGTTTCAAGAGAGTCTATTTGGTCAACAATTTATGTTCCTGTAAATCTGCATAATAAAACATAAAAGCTTCCTAGGGAATGTTAGAATCTATTGGGTCAACCATCATATAATTCTTCCACATGGGATTCATTTCACTTTAAACTGTCCTAAATTCCGTTCCGAGTGAGTGCGAATAGGTTTATACATTAATTTATTTTTAAATTTTCCTGAACCAATTTCTGAGAGAAAGGAGGTAAGATGTTAAAGCACCACAAAACATTAAATTACTTCCCTTTTTCATTCAGTTTCTCATAAAGAGAAACCGAATAAATAAATAAATAAACAAACAAACAAATAAATAAATAAAAATTCAGTTCTCATAAAGCACTAGTGCTTTTCAGGTGTACAAGTACTAGGACTGATGTTCATGCGGCAGAGAACGGCAAGCAAAACCACTTTAAAAGATGACTGAAAAGAATTATATTAGTTGCAAATGCATAGCAATAAAAATTGAATTGCATTCAAACCTTTTCTGTGTAATAGGATGTTAAGCAGAAATAACAGCAGAAAATAGAAGAGGTAATTTGAGCTCTTTAAGGTGGGTGGTGGAAAATGGCGGAATAAACACAAATGTACGAAGATTTTTGTTAACTGGGGCTAGGATGAAGAAATTCTGAGGAGAACAACCAAACACTATGGCAGAAAGAAGTTATATCATGTGTTTGGTGACTACATCTGAAAATAAATAAATTTCATCAACTGCAGAAGCCTTTAGACTTGTTAGAGTAGTAAGAGTAGTCATAGAATCATAGAATGGTTTGGGTTGGAAGGGACCTTTAAAGGTTGTATAGTTCCAACTCCCTTGCCATGGGCAGGGAAACTTTCCACTAGACCAGGTTACTCATAGCCCTGTCCAACCTGGCCTTGAACATTTCCAGGGATGGGACATCCACAACTGCTCTGGGCAACTTGTTCCAGTGTCTCACAGCCTTCACCATAAAAAATACCTTCCTTATGTCCAGACTATCCTCTTCTAGTTTAAAACTGGTGCCCCTTGTGCTGTCACTACAGGCCCTGCTAAAAGGTCTGTCATCATTTGGACCCCTCACTACAAGAAGGATGCTGAGCATGTCCAGAGAAGGGCAACGAAGCTGGTGAGGGGTCTGGAGCACAAGTCTTATGAGGAGCGGCTGAGGGAACTGGGGTTGTTCAGTCTGGAGAAGAGGAGGCTGAGGGGAGACCTTATCGCTCTCTACAACTACCTGAAAGGGGGTTGTGGAGACGAGGGTGTTGGTCTCTTCTCCCAAGTAACTAGCGATAGGACAAGAGGAAATGGCCTCAAGTTGTGCCAGGGGAGGTTTAGATTGGATATTAGGAAAAATTTCTTCACCGAGAGGGTGGTCAGGTATTGGAACAGGCTGCCCAGGGAGGTGGTGGAGTCGCCATTTCTGGAAGTGTTCAAAAAACGTGTGGATGTGGTGCTTCAGGACATGGTTTAGGGGGCACGGTGGTACTGGATTAATGGTTGGACTTGATGATCTTGAAGGTCTGTTCCAACCTTAGTGATTCTGTGAATCTGTGATTCTGTGATCTTTCTTATAAACCACCTTTATATATTGAAAGACCATGATAAGGTCTCCCCAGAGCCTTCTCTTCTCCACACTGAACAACCCCAACCCTCTCAGCCTGTCCTCATAGGAGAAATGTTCCATCCCTCTGACCATTTTCATGGCCCTCTTCTGGACCTGGTCTGACAGGTCCATGTCTTGTACTGGGGACCTCAGAACTGGATACAGTACTGCAGGTGGGGTCTCAGCAGAGTGGGGTAGAGGGCAGAATCATCTCCTTTGACCTGCTGGCCATGTTTCCTTTGATGTTGCCCAGGATTTGATTGGCCTTCTGGGTTGCCAGCACACATTGCTGGCTCACATTCAATTTTTCATCCACCAATATCTCCAAGTCCTTCTCCACAGGGCTTTTCTTAATCCATTCATTCCCCATCCTGTATTGAAACGGGGATTCCACTAATCCAGGTGTAGAACCTTGCACTTAGCATTGTTAAACTTCCTGAGCTTTGCATGGGCCCACTCCTCAAGCTTGTCAAGGACCTTCTGGATAGTCCCCCTCCTATCCAGTACCAACTTTTATATGTGCCTCTGAGAGGATCTAATGTTGGCCAGAAGCTGTCCCTTAGTGAGGATGTGTGCTGAGCACAGGGCACAACTTCATATGCAAGGCCTGTTTGTGTCCTGATATGACCAACATCTCTCCTTGAAGGAGAGTCAATCTCTAGTAATCTATAGTTTGCGTTGTATTGTTAAACTAATCAAACTGAAAGTTCGTCATTAGTTATATATTAAGATATTCCCATTAAATAAGCTGAGAAAAGGGGAAATTAGAAATTTGTGAGGCTTGACCTAACTCCTGAAAAATTTTATTGGATCCTAATTTGAACAAGAATTAAAATACTATTAAGGCTCTCCAGAGGTTACTAAGTCCCTCCTGGTGTACCCAATCTTTTTTCCTTTAGTAATCTTTGAATAGAAATGGCTCACCTGAAGTATCTCCCAGGTATGCTATGCATGGAAGAGTTGCCTTTATGAAATGCCTGAGAGAATTGGGTAGGAAACAGTAGGGAAGGAAGTGCTCCTTGCCAGCAAAACATAAACTCCGTACTTGCCGTAAGGATCTAGAAAAAATAATTAAGAAGCAAACAAGCATAATTTATTAAAGAAAAAAATCTTACTAAAGTACTGGAGTGATAAATAAAACTATTTTCCACACAATATTTTCCTTTGAAAAGTATCAGTCAGCTGTAGCGTCTACAAAAATTTGACATGCTTATCTGTAAACCTGGGAAGTAAGGCTTTGATGCAACAACCACTCAGCTTCTCTTTATTCAGACATGATTAGCAAGACACAGAGGTTTAGATCTATGTTTTATATACTTTCTGATGACATAGCTAGGGGTTAAGTGCCTATGTGGGGACATATTATGTGTTATTAACAGAGTCACAGTCAACAAATTCTTGTGACAGAAAGCAGAGACAATGGTTATGGAATCAACTGTGAACATTTATATGAATGGAATAAAAGGTGTTTAGAAACAAGAGAAGAGGTGGTAGGACACCTGGCATGCCTTACAGACCACCTAGAAGCATGAATGTTAAAGAGACAAAAAGAGTGGCAGTGAAGGTTAGGGTGATGGAGCAAAGAGGAAACATTCGGGAGAATGGAAAAAAAAATATACACCATTTTTCATTAATGGAAAATAATAAGGTGGGGAAGAGCACTGTTGACTTAACTATTTCAAACTAGGAAAAGAAAGCCTTAAGCTCATAGACCAGAGAGAACCGTTCAGTGTTGTCTGGGGAATACAGTACATATTCTTTTTTTTTGTTGTTTTTTCTTCCAGTCTTGTGATCCTAGATCATTCAGAGCTTTGTAAGTTTAGCCTTTTTTATGAACTCAAAATCCAAGGATCATCCCAAATTGCTTTAGGCAATTTTAACCTGAGGTTAAAACAGGCTGTTCTGAGACACTCAGGTGTGGGAGAGAATAAACCACTCTGCAGTAAGGGTCAATGCTCAATGCTACTTGATAAATAATTCCGGTTATCTGGACATGTGTGGTAGCAGCCATTTCAACATACCTGTGGCTTTATGGGTGGAGAGCTAGGTGTCTGACTATGTAAAAATCTCAGATATAAGGATGACTTTAACAAAGGCAGCTGAAGGTAGGAGCAGATTTGGGTTTTGTGTAGATAGTTGAATGTTGTTTTTCAGATGTGTTACTTGTGGGAGGTGTGGGGCTCCAAGTAAAAAATACTTGAAACGTTCCAGGCTTGGGAATGAGATTTAATTGACACTTTAAAAAGAACCCAAGTTCACTTCCTAAGAAAAAAAGCAAAATACCCCACTTCAATTGGATACCCAATGAGGTAGCAATTCTTTGTATTGCTGAGGGAAAAACACATCTTTTACCAAGTGCAGAGTTAGCAAACGTATCTTGAATTTTGTCCATGTCCTGGTTTCAGCCAGGCTAGAATGGCTGCATGGTGCTTAGTTGCTGGCTGGGGTTAAACCATGACAGTCCAATAACTTAGTGAATGATACCCAGTAGTTAAGGCAAATTATAGAATGGTTTGGGTTGGAAGGGACATTTAAAGGTCATCTAGTCCAATCCCCCTTGCAATGAGCAGGGACATTTTCAACTAGGCTGCTCAGAGCCCCGTCCAGCCTGACCTGGAACGGTTCCTGGGATGGGGCATCTACCACCTCTCTGGGCAACCTGCGCCTGTAGTTCATCACCCTCATTGTCAAAAATTTCTTCCTTAGATCTAGTTTGAATCTACCTCCTTCAGTTTAAAACCATGACCCCTTGTCCTTTAACAATAAGCTCTGCTAAGTTGTCAGTCCCCATCTTTCTTCTAAGCCCCCTTTAAGCACTGGCAGGCTGAAATAAGGTCTCCCCAGAGCCTCCTCTTCTCCAGGCTGGACAACTCCAACTCTCTCAGCCTGTCCTCATAGAGGAGGTGCTGATGACTCCAAACATTTTTGTAGCCTTCATCTGGACTCCCTCCAGAAGGAAATGAAACCTTCTGACATTTTCCCAGTGATGAGAATGTTTTTTACACTTTCACATCTATAGCTTTCCTCCTTTTTCAGGCTAACAAAAAGTAAGTGGCAGAGAAGGACAAATATACAGCAGACATGAAATTTGCATGGAAAATACTGGAATAGAAGGAAAGCAGAGCTGACTTTTATTTGATGCAGCTGCTGAGTTATTCAAGGACATTGCCCTCTGGCTGCACTGTCATCAGATACCTTTGAAAGATCCCTGGGGTGAATGACAGAGTGGGTCAAGAATGACCCAGCTCAATTCCCTTTTTATTGTTTCTCAGTGTAATCTGATTATCTGGTGCTACCATGTGTCAAAGTGACATTGTTTGACAACTGCATCATATTCACGTGAGCACAGGAGTGTGTAAGGAAAAATATGTGCTTCGTTCAATGTTTTTAATCTGCCTTGGGGATTGCATGGATTTTTTGGTTTTTGTTTTTTAATCTTCCTCTTTCTCTACCAATGGAAGTAACTAGTAACTTGAATAGAATCATAAAATAGTTTGTGTTGGGAGGAACCTTTAAAGGTCATCTAGTCCAACTCCCCCTGCAATGAGCAGGGACATCTTTAACTAGATCAGGTCATTCAGAACCCCGTCCAACCTGGCCTTGAATAATTCCAGGGATGGGGCATTCACAACTGCTTTGGGAAACCTATTCCAGTGCCTTACCACCCTCATAGTGAAGAATTTCTTCCTTATAACTAATCTAAATTGACCCTCTTTCAGTTTAAAGCTGGTGCCTCTTGTTCTGTCACTACATGCTCTTGTAAAAAGTCCCTCTCCAGCTTTCTTGTAAACCCCATTTAAGTCCTGGCAGCTGCACTAAGGTCTTCCCGGAGCCTTCTCTTCTCCAGGCTGAGCCCCCCCAGCTCTCCCAGCCTGTCCTCCCAGCAGAGCTGTTCCAGCCCTCGGAGCATTGCTGGGACCTCCTCTGGCCCCGCTCCAGCAGGTCCGTGTCTCTCCTGTGCCGAGGGCTCCAGAGCTGGACGCAGCACTGCGGGGGAGTCTCAGAGGGGCAGAACCCCCTCCCTGGCCCTGCTGGCCACGCTGCTTTGGGTGCAGCCCAGGAGACCGTTGGCTTTCTGGGCTGCGGGCACACGTTGCTGGGTCATGTTCATCTTATCAGCCAACATGTAGCTCTAATTAAACACCACACTGGGAACATATGACTTGTCAAGTAACTGGGTAACTGGTACAGTTATTGCCTGAAATTGGGAATTCACGGGGCTCTCATGCCTGAACAAATCTATCCTTAATTTTCATGTTTGACTACTTGTTTGCCAGTGGATGTGGAATCTACTAGAAGAGTGAGAATATGGATTATCTATTAATTAAAGACAGCTTTGAAATGAGTGATTATGTTCTAGCAAGACCATGCAATATTGGCAGTATTTTTATGACTGCGGAATAATTTATAAACTGTCTTTACCCAGCAGGCGTTCATTTAAGGTTCTTTGCAATGGTGAGATTACTATTTTCTTTTAGTGCAGGACAAAGAACTCATGGAGCAGAGGGAATGGGTTTAAGGAAGAGGAGCTATTTTAAGAGAACAATCAGAAGCTGCTTCCAGCTCAGGCCCAGAAATCCAATACAGAGCATAAATTATTTATCTGCAGCCACTTAATCAGGGACATGCTGGAAGAGACACCCAAGAAGCAGCAAGGTGTTATGAGACTTACTGTCAACATTTCCTTTAATAGACTATCTCTCAAATTGTGCCCCAGCGTGTGTGTTGGCTACTGTACTGCTGGAGGCGATGTCTTTCAGATGAGATGGAAAATGAGGTTCTGACTACATGTGGTCACTAATGATCCCATGCCAGCCCCTGTAAGAGCAGGAGATAACCCAGGTGTCCTGGAAGAACTTCGGTTCAGATAATTACATTTTGCTGATCTAAGTTTCAGTTGTGGTTTCAATTAAATATGATATTCTTAACTTGCTGTACTAACCTGCTGTGTAGGTTCACTGTTTATGGATAAACTACTCCCATTTCAGGGAGATGTGAGTGTTTATGTTTAGGATAAAAGTTCTTGATGTGAGAACAGCGCCATTTTTACTGTTACAAGGACACGTTCATTGATATTTTGAAGCGTGGGATGAGAAAGACAGTGGGCCACCAATGCAAAATGAAAAGGGGAAAATTCTAGTAAATTAAGATTGACTTCTTTTCCAACAAGCTAATAAAATAAAATATGGCATGAGTTAAAAAATGCTGTCAGACCATGAAAAAACAGAATGTGTGTCAGTGAGGGAAAAAGAGCTTAAGCAAGCTTCTAATCTGCCAGGTATAATTCTAGCTTGTATTTCTAATTTAAATCATCTGAGCCCTGGGCAGGCAATGTGATAACACCATGGCAAAAAATAAGTGAATAAAAATAATAAATCAGGTATTTGCCATCCTTGCAAACACGTGACAGAATCCTAAATACAATTTAGCAGAGCCCTGAAAGTGGCCAGAAAGGCTGAATCATGACAAATTCTGTTAAACTTTAATCAGCACATGTGAACGGTGCGGTGGTATTTGCTTGAATTTCATGCCGAGAGGTGAGATCTGTGCTCACATGTGCAACTCCTTAGCTGTCTCTTAAGTTGGTGTCTTTAGTTTGGAAAAACAGCTAATAATAGTTTTGTCAAAACCCTTAAGGTACATAACAGACAAAAAGAAATCTAGACACCACAGTACTGCCAAGGAGACCAAAAGGCATCAGCAGTAAATTAGATCGAGCAGTAGCTTGTAGTGTGACACTACAGAAAACATGATTGAGAGCTGTGTATACAGTGGTGTCACGTCCTTCATCAGGTTTCTTTGGGTTTCTCTGGGTAGTACTTTGCATCTGAAATACTGTGTATAGACTGTTCCTGTCAATAACCGGTGGGGGAACCAAACAATGAAACAAAAAAAGGTTAATCAAATTGACAGCTGTTCATGGAAGGGGCTGGAAACAGTAAATGATTTAGAGGCTGAAATGACTGAATAATGAGGAGTAATTAGAAAGCTACTTTATGACTAAACATTTAATTTTGATGATGGAGGTCAACAGGAGTTTCATCATTAACTGTGAAGGAAGATGTATCAACCCTCAGGAGAAGGATATTTACCATTATTTTTACCATCACCTTACCAGATATTATTCTGACATTTATGAACTATAAGAAAAAAAACAGATTTTGACATGAGGTCTGTATTTGGAAGAAAAGAGAGAAGACTCTTGTTCAAAAGAAAATCTTGCCAATGGCATTCCCCAAGGAAGGTGGTGGAAACCCAGGTCAATATGTGGGTAAACTACAGCAGTCTGGGCACTGAGAAGCAAGTAACAAAGGTGAAACTTGCAGTGACTAGCTGGTCAGACAAGACTGGATTTCCTCCATGATTATTTTATATGAGTTTCTATGACTAATTCATTATCAAAGTTGATTGTTGCCAGAGAGACATCCCGACATGGTCAGCTTTATGTTCTTTAAAGCAGCTGGAATAAGTTTGGGAATTACCATGATTCTTTTATTACTGTGTCAGTGAAGATGTTTCTTCTAGATTTAGCAACTGACAGTAATTTCAGCAAGGTGACTTTTCTGAAAACTTTACTTTTGCATTCCTAGAAAAATCTAGAGATACTAATTTTTATTTACTTTTATTTGCATAAGACTCATCTGACCTGACTTTAGATTTCTATAGTATATCTACTCTATCTGAACCAGTAACCTGGAATAGCTTTATGGTGAATGAAGAGCGGGCAAATCCAGACCATGATTCGTCTGATATACTTCAGATTTTTTCTTAAAATAATAATAATAAAATGTTTATAAATAAATAAATAAATAGTTATTAATCATCTTTACTGATTATAGACTCCCATTGACTAGCTCACGTGTCTGAAATGAAGTGAAACCCACCCTTTGGATCTAAAAATATCAGCTCACATGACTAAGGCTATGGCATCTCCTTCTTTGAAGATATCCTGAATTAGAATGGATAATGTCCTGAGGAATCTGCCTTAAATGGACTTACTCTGGGCATGAAGTTGGACTAAATGACCTCTGGGGATCTCTCCCTACCCTTGTGGTTCTGTGAAATAAATCATACTAACTGGAATCAAAGATCCTGAGAACAGAATTAGCATCTCAGCACATCAATGCTTTAATAATTTGGCAAAAACAATACAAGGGACATATTTGACTGTTTCTCTTGTCATTACTTCCTCTAGTTTCATCAAAAGAAAACGTGAGACTGACCTTGTTTATACATTATGCACATGCTGTTTATTTCCTCTGAGACATAAAATTCAACCTTCTCTGCTTTCATGCAAGATTTCATACTCTCTTTCTTACCTACCCAATTTATTTTCTCACAAAACAATCCTTAAGACCTTTATTATTCACATGTTCCAAGTTAAACACCATTTAAGAGACTTTGTTGAACCACATACTGGGTTTGGGAAACAGCTGAGCCTATTATTAAGTTGATTTGTTGACAAAAGTAGAACAGGATAATTAGTTAGTCAGGAGGAGAAAAACAGTCTTTAAATTTCACCAAGAGCAAAAGGTGTATTTCAAAGAAATAAATCCAAGTTCCTATCCAAAACACTGTTTAACAACTATGCTCTGTTCAACAGACCCTGAACTAATCTCTCATGGTTCATAGAATTTGTCTATTTAAATGCACAATAAATCATACATTGCTGAAAAGCAGGCATTGAGTTCTGAAAGAGATAGTAAACAAATCACATGAGCGATTTTCAGTTTTATGAAGAAGAGAAACCAACTGGGTTACATTTTTGAAACCAACCGCTCTACATTTTGATGATATTAATTCTATCTCCACAACCATTCATTTCACCTTCTTTCTAGCACGTATTTTACTACTGAAATTTGTTTTTAAACAAAACAAATGATCTTTGACCTCTATTATAACAGTACATATAGCTTTCAGCCAGAGATTAGTGCCTCATTACACTAAATATCACCCACCTCATGTTACAATAAGACCATCACAATCTCCAAGATTTTTCAGCCAAACAAATCTGCAGGCTTAAAAAATATAAAATTTAATTTCTGATACACATAAGATTTTTTGCATAAAAAATTTGCATAACAAAAGACTATAAGACTATTGCAAAGTAGCTAAGGTCATGTGAGATTTATAATCTTTGCATTTGGCAAATAAACCTGCCCACTGCAGCTGCCAATTATTTCTTTCATTGTTATGCAGAAATGTAGGCTTTTCTTTTGACCAAGCTTTTATACTCTTTTTTTTTATTTTTCAAGTTGTGTGCGAACTAATGGTATGCTAATCAGGGTAATGATTTCAAAAAGACATTTGAGTAATCCTTTAAATGTTTATTCATATTAATTAAGCGAAGAGGAAGCACATTATTATTTATCATTAGAGTTAGAAGGCATACTTACTGGTGTCCCTCCTCTAATTCAAATTATTAAGGAATCTGTGATATAATACGTGCAGCATCAAAGTTGTGATAATGAATGCTGGTAATTCTTTCTTTCTTTCTTTCTTTCTTTCT